>NC_141142.1:64562731-64635731 GCF_053477565.2 Lygodium microphyllum
TGTTATGTTACATTTTATCTGGTTCCATTACATATTGTTCAAAAATAACTGTGCTGCTTGTGATGCTGTTAAAGTTTTCTTACATGCAATGAAATATGCTTGCTTACTAAATCTATCTACAATTGTCCAAATCATGTCATGGTTAGATTTAGTATTTGGTAAACCAGTAATGAAATCCATAGATATATGTTCCCAAGGTTTAGATGGAATAGACAAAGGCATTAATAATCCATACTATTTACCATGATGTCTCTTTATTCTTTGACAAATCAAACATTCAGAAACGAAATTAGATACATCTGCATCCATATGTGGCCAATAAAAATCTTCAGTTAACATGCGTAATGTAGAAATGATACCTCTATGACCTTGATATGGGGGACAATGAATTTCATTCAAAACAAAAGATCGGAATGGAATAGTAACACACAGTCTCTTTTCAAAGAACATGAATCCATCATTATATGACAATGAATCAACAGGAATGAAATTATTTTGAACTAATTTTTGCCAATCAGAATGAAAAGTAATATCCTGGTGATATGTGTCTTTCATAGCAATCAAAGAATCAAAAGATATGATAGAAATGTTATGAATTGCACGTCTTCTACTCAATGCATCGGCAACTACATTTTCTTTTCCAGGTTGGTATTGAATGATAGGATGGAAACTTTGAATGAATGAAGCCCATTTGATATGACGGTCAAAAATTTGGGGTTGGCTAAGTAGATGTCTAATGCTTTGCTGGTCGGTCTTTATCATGAATTCTGAACCCATTAAATAATGCTTCCATCGTTTTAATGCTTGTACAACTGCTAAAAGTTCTTTGTCATAAGTGGAATATTTAAGCTCAGAGGGTTTCAGCTTAGAACTAGAATATGCTATTGGATGGTTGTCTTGCATTAGTACGGCTCCTATTCCCGATCCGCTAGCATCAGTCACAACTAGAAAGAATGGTCTATTAAAGTCAGGTAACTGTAGAACAGGGGCATTAGTTGATGCACGTTTCAGTAAAACAAAGGATTTCTGCTGAGTTTCAGTCCATTGATAAACAATTCCTTTCTTAAGAAGTTTTGTTAATGGTAAAGCAAGTAATGAGAAGTTACGTACAAACTTCCTATAGAAACTAGCAAGACCAAGGAATGAGCGTAATTCATGTACATTTTTAGGAATAGGCCAATGCAATATTGCGTCAATTTTCTTAAGATCAACTTTAATTCCTTCTTTTGATACAATATGACCTAGATATTCTATTTCTGTCTTAAAGAATTCACTCTTGTCAGGATTTGCAAACAATTGATTTTCTTTCAGTAATTGAAAAACTAATGATAAATGCTCATAATGCTCTTTTTCACTTTGACTGAACACTAAAATATCATCAAAGAAAACAATCACACAATACTGATATTTCAGAAAAATACGGTTCATCATTCTACTGAAAGTAGCAGGTGCATTAGTTAATCCGAATGGCATGACTAAGAATTCGTAATGGCCAAACTGTGTCCTGAATGCAATCTTAAATATGTTAGTTCTATCTAACCTCACCTGATGATATCCAGACTTAAGGTCAATTTTACTAAATATAGAAGATCCTTGCAGTTTGTCCATAAGGTCATCAACTCTAGGTATAGGATACCTATTCTTAACAGTGATCTTATTTAATGCTCGGTAGTCAATACACATACGATAAGTATTATTCTTTTTCTTGACTAAGAGCACAGGTGCACCGAATGGAGAACTGCTAGGTCGAATTAAGCCTCTATTTAGTAATTCTTCAACTTGACTCTGGATTTCTTTTTGCTCTATTTGATTGTGCCTATATGGGGCTTTGCAAGGTGGTTGTGTGCCAGGTATTAGGTCAATCTTATGGTCTTCTGGACGTGATGGAGGTAAACCTGGTGGTAGGTCTTCTGCAAAACAGTCCTTAAAATATGCGAGAAATTCCTTATGCCTAGGGTGCATATGATTTTCCTTTTCATGCAATTCATTCACCCAAATGAGATATGATTTAGTATTCTTGCGTAGTGCACGTTTTGCTTGAGTATGCGAAAGCAGTGGAAAAATATGAGATGCATGCATACCAAATAATGTAATAGATTTTCCTTGAAAATTAATATTCATTGTGTGTGTGGAATAATCTATATTGGGATTATGTTGGTGTCTCCATGGCATTCCTAGAATAATGTCGCTTGACTGTAATGGGACAACTAAGAAATTTCTTCTTTCAATGTATGGACCAATTTGAATTTCTAAATCTTGAACTTCTTGTGTGCCATTGTACCTAGTGCCTAAAAATGCAGCTTTTATGCGATAATGTGTAGGTACAGTATGCAATTTTAATTCCTTTACCAATTTTGCTGAAATAAAGTCATGGGTATTACCGTCATCATGCAATATAGTTCTTTCTTTTCCATGCACCATACATTTCATAGTCAACAATGAATGTGAAGTAGGCATACCTGGTAAAGTGTCGGAAGTAGTAGTAATATCATCCTCTTCTTCAGTGAAATCTGGCATATCCTCATGCTCTTCTTCGTCCATGGCTCCAAGGTAGTTGATATGTGCTGATGGCTTCTTTGAATGACAATTTGCTGCGAGATGCCCTGGCTGGTGACACTTGTAGCATACTATTGGCTTAGCTTTGGTCACATTATTTGCAATGGCTGGGAGTCTGGGTATATTTGGATTTGCTTGTGGAATAGGTTTAGAATTTGAATTGACAGTGGATGGTAATGCAGGTGGTTTAGGCCAATTCTTGCGGAAAGATGGTGATGAGAAACGACCTGGATTAAACCTTCGAAAATTGGAATTGAATTGTTTAGATCCATAATTACCGTTTGCTTGGAATGGCTGTGGTCGTCGATCTCTTCCGCGTAACTTATCTTCAGTGTCGTGAGCTAAGGAGATGGCGTCTTCAAGGGTAGCAGGCTTGAACATGTTCACTTCAGCGTAGTAATGTCCAAGAAGTCCAGACATATACTTCCGCTTATGTGTCGTCTCTGGTACGTCTTCAAGCATGCGTAGCTGTAGGAGTGCATTCCAAAAACGCTCTGTATACTGTGGAATAGGCTCACGATCTCGCTGTTGAAGTAAATCCCATTGCTTGATAGCCTTCTCATGAAATTGCGGTGGAAGGAAATTTTGCATGAACTTCTTCTTGAAATCTTCCCAAGTAGCAGGACATTCTATACTCTTGCGGACTACAGTCCACCAAAGTGATGCTCTGTCTATCAGATGATTAGTAACACACTTGATTTTATCTTTTTCGGGATAAGTTTCCTAATGGAAATAGTTATCAAACTGGCTAATGAATGATAAAACAGTCTTTCCTTCTCTTATGCCATTGAAAGTGCGAAACTTGAAACTTCGTTTACTTATCTTGGATTCCTTGCGAATGGTTTGTGCTTCAAGAGTGGCGTCGATGGTACGGCGAATCAAATCTTCAGCTTGAGGTTCTTCTTTATCGGTGGACGCTCTTTGTAGCTTTGTCAATTGCGCTTGCAAGGCTTGCCTAGCTCTTCGCTCTTCTTCCAATTGCAGCATGATAAGATCCAGCTTTTGTTCCATGGTAGGCTCGGGTAGATCATCTTCAGCCATAGGATCATCCATATGTGGGGTAGTCATCCTGTAAAACTCAACAAACCTTTCTCACTCAAAATCAGTTAGCGGGATGAGCGTAGCTCAAATTTGGGGTTACAAGGCTATGTATTTTTTTGGATATTTCTTCTTCAATTTTCAAAAATTCTGCAATATTTCTATCTCCGTTTGCTGAAAGCACTTCAAGGAACTTGTAGATAGGTAGAACAGCTTGCTGCGAACAACTTTCCAGTTCAGAGTTTTTGCATACGAACAAGTCTTCTATGAGTTTTAAGCACTAGTCAGTTCTGATTTAGTCTGACTTGCAGAGTTGCAAACTTAGTAGACTTGCAGAGTTGTTGACTTGCTGGACTTAGGCCGACTTAGGCCGACTTGCAGAACTTGATTACCGTCGACTTGCTGAACTTGACTTTGACAGCGCAGGACCTGGAGTTTGTGGACTTCCTTGTCTTGTGTGATTTGCAAAACTTGGCTTAATTTGACTTGGGTAATTAAGCTTAATAGCTTAATGGTGGACTAACAGGTCGTCGTTTTTTTTCGTGGGGGGGGCGTTTTTTGGCCGCGCGAGAAATTCGGAGGGCCCTTCTTGCAGATCGACGTGAAGTTTTGAAGCTTAATAAGCTTCTTAAGCTTTCTCTAAGCTTATTGAAGGAAATTATGATAAAAACAATGAAGCTTATCTCTGGTTTTCAACGACTTAATGAAGGAGGTGTTTGCGTGGTCCTCTGCCTGCAGAGCCTGGTCCTTCACGATCTGACAGTGGAAACAGGGGTTGTTGATCGCCAGAAGTCTGCCTGTATCGACGGTTCGCAACGAGATTGACTGTAGAGGCCGTTTGTTCCTGGAGCTCCGCCTTCGCCCGAGATTGGTAGCGATTGGAAGCTCTTGATCTCTGCTCCGCTCTAATACCACTGGTGCGCAGATCGGACGCAGATAGCTCACGTGGTGAATCCCGGAAGGTCCCCAAGAACAAAGTACTCTACCTTTTTGCACAAAAAACCATGTAAAAGCATGCACGACAAGAGGCAAGAGACAAATTGGGTTCAATCTCCCCCATGCCTTGTGTGAGCGCTTCACAAAAGCATGTATTTTATGTATATTTCCAATCTTCATGCTCAATAATAGCCCAATTACAAAAATATGACAAGCTTTTTAGCTTTTGAGTTTGCTTTCTACAAAAATAGGAAAATAAAGCTAATGGACGGTGCCCATAGAGTCTGGCACGCCCAATCTCAATGTCCAAATAGAAATAACATATCCAGGCGCATAAGCACATACAAAATAATAATAAATAATCGATGTCTCAATAGACATAACAAAATATAGGCGTGGCGCCTATCAAAATCTAGTCCAAGAGTCGAAAATCCGCTAGACTCCAATGCTTTCCTCCGCCACTGCTGCTATCTCTACACATCAACTGAAGCATTCACAATCGTTAGTAAAATAATACAATTAAACCGACAAAAGTGAATACCTAGCAGTCTTCAGCTACATAAATAAATCAACTGGTTAGAAATAAATCCTAACCTTAATTTATTACGAGTGCGCACTCTAAACTCATAAACGTTTATTAATTTAATATGCATTTTACGGAATCACCCATGTACACACTAAATTAATGAAACGCCCGAAAAGGACAGGCGTCCCCATCAACTTCTCACACAAAGAATCCTCTTTGTGTATGAGCCCCGATCATCTAAGTTTACGGAATCCACCGTGGAATATGCCTCCTGGCATCATACCCCCGGGGTGGGATAGCAATTGACCTCAATTGCTATTAGCTCAATGTGGAGCTAACAGAGTGGGGAAAGCATTTAAGTCTCTAGCGTGCATCCATTGTGCTTCCTCTACAGGATGGTTCTTGAATTTTACTAAATATCTAGAATACCTTCGACCAGTTCTAGTGGTCATATAGTCAGTGTCTATGATGGCTTCGGGTTCAAGTATTTCAGTCTCTTCTTCTAGTAAAGGTGGGTTTTCATAGACAGGGTGGATAGGTAATTGGCCTCTAAATGGTCTCAATAAACTAATATGAAATGTATTATGAATTTTCCAATGAGATGGCAGTTCTAACTTGAAAGCATTGTCATTAATCTTATGAATGATTCTAAATGGTCCGTAGAATCTAGGAGCTAATTTGACAACTGGATGTCTATCTACACTTTGCAGTCTACGCTTTTCTATTCTAAGCCAAACATAATCATCAACTTTGAAATTCATAGCTTGTCTTTTCTTGTTGGCTTGTTTGGTATATGATTGTTGGGCTTTAGCAATCATATCCTTAACCTCATCAAAAATAGTATTATGCATAACAGCAATATCATCAGCACTCTGAATTCTATTAGACAAAGATGCAACATGTGTAGATAATCTATATCCATAAATAACTTCAAAAGGTGCTTTCTTTGTAGATGTGTGCGGTGTATTATTGTAAGCAAACTGTAATAAATGTAAATGAGTATCCCATGTCTGAGGTTTAGAGATAGTGTATGCACGTAAAAGATCTAAAATGGTGCTATTTGTGGCTTCTGTTTGTCCATTTGTTTCTGGATGAAATGCAGATGAAAAATCAATCTTTGTGCCTAGATTTGCAAACAGTGTAATCCAAAAATTATTACAAAATCTAGAATCTCGATCTGAAATAATCACTTTTGGCAATCCATGGTTAGTAAAAACAGTTTTCAAAAATAACTGTGCTGCTTGTGATGCTGTTAAAGTTTTCTTACATGCAATGAAATATGCTTGCTTACTAAATCTATCTACAATTGTCCAAATCATGTCATGGTTAGATTTAGTATTTGGTAAACCAGTAATGAAATCCATAGATATATGTTCCCAAGGTTTAGATGGAATAGACAAAGGCATTAATAATCCATACTATTTACCATGATGTCTCTTTATTCTTTGACAAATCAAACATTCAGAAACGAAATTAGATACATCTGCATCCATATGTGGCCAATAAAAATCTTCAGTTAACATGCGTAATGTAGAAATGATACCTCTATGACCTTGATATGGGGGACAATGAATTTCATTCAAAACAAAAGATCGGAATGGAATAGTAACACACAGTCTCTTTTCAAAGAACATGAATCCATCATTATATGACAATGAATCAACAGGAATGAAATTATTTTGAACTAATTTTTGCCAATCAGAATGAAAAGTAATATCCTGGTGATATGTGTCTTTCATAGCAATCAAAGAATCAAAAGATATGATAGAAATGTTATGAATTGCACGTCTTCTACTCAATGCATCGGCAACTACATTTTCTTTTCCAGGTTGGTATTGAATGATAGGATGGAAACTTTGAATGAATGAAGCCCATTTGATATGACGGTCAAAAATTTGGGGTTGGCTAAGTAGATGTCTAATGCTTTGCTGGTCGGTCTTTATCATGAATTCTGAACCCATTAAATAATGCTTCCATCGTTTTAATGCTTGTACAACTGCTAAAAGTTCTTTGTCATAAGTGGAATATTTAAGCTCAGAGGGTTTCAGCTTAGAACTAGAATATGCTATTGGATGGTTGTCTTGCATTAGTACGGCTCCTATTCCCGATCCGCTAGCATCAGTCACAACTAGAAAGAATGGTCTATTAAAGTCAGGTAACTGTAGAACAGGGGCATTAGTTGATGCACGTTTCAGTAAAACAAAGGATTTCTGCTGAGTTTCAGTCCATTGATAAACAATTCCTTTCTTAAGAAGTTTTGTTAATGGTAAAGCAAGTAATGAGAAGTTACGTACAAACTTCCTATAGAAACTAGCAAGACCAAGGAATGAGCGTAATTCATGTACATTTTTAGGAATAGGCCAATGCAATATTGCGTCAATTTTCTTAAGATCAACTTTAATTCCTTCTTTTGATACAATATGACCTAGATATTCTATTTCTGTCTTAAAGAATTCACTCTTGTCAGGATTTGCAAACAATTGATTTTCTTTCAGTAATTGAAAAACTAATGATAAATGCTCATAATGCTCTTTTTCACTTTGACTGAACACTAAAATATCATCAAAGAAAACAATCACACAATACTGATATTTCAGAAAAATACGGTTCATCATTCTACTGAAAGTAGCAGGTGCATTAGTTAATCCGAATGGCATGACTAAGAATTCGTAATGGCCAAACTGTGTCCTGAATGCAATCTTAAATATGTTAGTTCTATCTAACCTCACCTGATGATATCCAGACTTAAGGTCAATTTTACTAAATATAGAAGATCCTTGCAGTTTGTCCATAAGGTCATCAACTCTAGGTATAGGATACCTATTCTTAACAGTGATCTTATTTAATGCTCGGTAGTCAATACACATACGATAAGTATTATTCTTTTTCTTGACTAAGAGCACAGGTGCACCGAATGGAGAACTGCTAGGTCGAATTAAGCCTCTATTTAGTAATTCTTCAACTTGACTCTGGATTTCTTTTTGCTCTATTTGATTGTGCCTATATGGGGCTTTGCAAGGTGGTTGTGTGCCAGGTATTAGGTCAATCTTATGGTCTTCTGGACGTGATGGAGGTAAACCTGGTGGTAGGTCTTCTGCAAAACAGTCCTTAAAATATGCGAGAAATTCCTTATGCCTAGGGTGCATATGATTTTCCTTTGCATGCAATTCATTCACCCAAATGAGATATGATTTAGTATTCTTGCGTAGTGCACGTTTTGCTTGAGTATGCGAAAGCAGTGGAAAAATATGAGATGCATGCATACCAAATAATGTAATAGATTTTCCTTGAAAATTAATATTCATTGTGTGTGTGGAATAATCTATATTGGGATTATGTTGGTGTCTCCATGGCATTCCTAGAATAATGTCGCTTGACTGTAATGGGACAACTAAGAAATTTCTTCTTTCAATGTATGGACCAATTTGAATTTCTAAATCTTGAACTTCTTGTGTGCCATTGTACCTAGTGCCTAAAAATGCAGCTTTTATGCGATAATGTGTAGGTACAGTATGCAATTTTAATTCCTTTACCAATTTTGCTGAAATAAAGTCATGGGTATTACCGTCATCATGCAATATAGTTCTTTCTTTTCCATGCACCATACATTTCATAGTCAACAATGAATGTGAAGTAGGCATACCTGGTAAAGTGTCGGAAGTAGTAGTAATATCATCCTCTTCTTCAGTGAAATCTGGCATATCCTCATGCTCTTCTTCGTCCATGGCTCCAAGGTAGTTGATATGTGCTGATGGCTTCTTTGAATGACAATTTGCTGCGAGATGCCCTGGCTGGTGACACTTGTAGCATACTATTGGCTTAGCTTTGGTCACATTATTTGCAATGGCTGGGAGTCTGGGTATATTTGGATTTGCTTGTGGAATAGGTTTAGAATTTGAATTGACAGTGGATGGTAATGCAGGTGGTTTAGGCCAATTCTTGCGGAAAGATGGTGATGAGAAACGACCTGGATTAAACCTTCGAAAATTGGAATTGAATTGTTTAGATCCATAATTACCGTTTGCTTGGAATGGCTGTGGTCGTCGATCTCTTCCGCGTAACTTATCTTCAGTGTCGTGAGCTAAGGAGATGGCGTCTTCAAGGGTAGCAGGCTTGAACATGTTCACTTCAGCGTAGTAATGTCCAAGAAGTCCAGACATATACTTCCGCTTATGTGTCGTCTCTGGTACGTCTTCAAGCATGCGTAGCTGTAGGAGTGCATTCCAAAAACGCTCTGTATACTGTGGAATAGGCTCACGATCTCGCTGTTGAAGTAAATCCCATTGCTTGATAGCCTTCTCATGAAATTGCGGTGGAAGGAAATTTTGCATGAACTTCTTCTTGAAATCTTCCCAAGTAGCAGGACATTCTATACTCTTGCGGACTACAGTCCACCAAAGTGATGCTCTGTCTATCAGATGATTAGTAACACACTTGATTTTATCTTTTTCGGGATAAGTTTCCTAATGGAAATAGTTATCAAACTGGCTAATGAATGATAAAACAGTCTTTCCTTCTCTTATGCCATTGAAAGTGCGAAACTTGAAACTTCGTTTACTTATCTTGGATTCCTTGCGAATGGTTTGTGCTTCAAGAGTGGCGTCGATGGTACGGCGAATCAAATCTTCAGCTTGAGGTTCTTCTTTATCGGTGGACGCTCTTTGTAGCTTTGTCAATTGCGCTTGCAAGGCTTGCCTAGCTCTTCGCTCTTCTTCCAATTGCAGCATGATAAGATCCAGCTTTTGTTCCATGGTAGGCTCGGGTAGATCATCTTCAGCCATAGGATCATCCATATGTGGGGTAGTCATCCTGTAAAACTCAACAAACCTTTCTCACTCAAAATCAGTTAGCGGGATGAGCGTAGCTCAAATTTGGGGTTACAAGGCTATGTATTTTTTTGGATATTTCTTCTTCAATTTTCAAAAATTCTGCAATATTTCTATCTCCGTTTGCTGAAAGCACTTCAAGGAACTTGTAGATAGGTAGAACAGCTTGCTGCGAACAACTTTCCAGTTCAGAGTTTTTGCATACGAACAAGTCTTCTATGAGTTTTAAGCACTAGTCAGTTCTGATTTAGTCTGACTTGCAGAGTTGCAAACTTAGTAGACTTGCAGAGTTGTTGACTTGCTGGACTTAGGCCGACTTAGGCCGACTTGCAGAACTTGATTACCGTCGACTTGCTGAACTTGACTTTGACAGCGCAGGACCTGGAGTTTGTGGACTTCCTTGTCCTGTGTGATTTGCAAAACTTGGCTTAATTTGACTTGGGTAATTAAGCTTAATAGCTTAATGGTGGACTAACAGGTCGTCGTTTTTTTTCGTGGGGGGGGCGTTTTTTGGCCGCGCGAGAAATTCGGAGGGCCCTTCTTGCAGATCGACGTGAAGTTTTGAAGCTTAATAAGCTTCTTAAGCTTTCTCTAAGCTTATTGAAGGAAATTATGATAAAAACAATGAAGCTTATCTCTGGTTTTCAACGACTTAATGAAGGAGGTGTTTGCGTGGTCCTCTGCCTGCAGAGCCTGGTCCTTCACGATCTGACAGTGGAAACAGGGGTTGTTGATCGCCAGAAGTCTGCCTGTATCGACGGTTCGCAACGAGATTGACTGTAGAGGCCGTTTGTTCCTGGAGCTCCGCCTTCGCCCGAGATTGGTAGCGATTGGAAGCTCTTGATCTCTGCTCCGCTCTAATACCACTGGTGCGCAGATCGGACGCAGATAGCTCACGTGGTGAATCCCGGAAGGTCCCCAAGAACAAAGTACTCTACCTTTTTGCACAAAAAACCATGTAAAAGCATGCACGACAAGAGGCAAGAGACAAATTGGGTTCAATCTCCCCCATGCCTTGTGTGAGCGCTTCACAAAAGCATGTATTTTATGTATATTTCCAATCTTCATGCTCAATAATAGCCCAATTACAAAAATATGACAAGCTTTTTAGCTTTTGAGTTTGCTTTCTACAAAAATAGGAAAATAAAGCTAATGGACGGTGCCCATAGAGTCTGGCACGCCCAATCTCAATGTCCAAATAGAAATAACATATCCAGGCGCATAAGCACATACAAAATAATAATAAATAATCGATGTCTCAATAGACATAACAAAATATAGGCGTGGCGCCTATCAAAATCTAGTCCAAGAGTCGAAAATCCGCTAGACTCCAATGCTTTCCTCCGCCACTGCTGCTATCTCTACACATCAACTGAAGCATTCACAATCGTTAGTAAAATAATACAATTAAACCGACAAAAGTGAATACCTAGCAGTCTTCAGCTACATAAATAAATCAACTGGTTAGAAATAAATCCTAACCTTAATTTATTACGAGTGCGCACTCTAAACTCATAAACGTTTATTAATTTAATATGCATTTTACGGAATCACCCATGTACACACTAAATTAATGAAACGCCCGAAAAGGACAGGCGTCCCCATCAACTTCTCACACAAAGAATCCTCTTTGTGTATGAGCCCCGATCATCTAAGTTTACGGAATCCACCGTGGAATATGCCTCCTGGCATCATACCCCCGGGGTGGGATAGCAATTGACCTCAATTGCTATTAGCTCAATGTGGAGCTAACAGAGTGGGGAAAGCATTTAAGTCTCTAGCGTGCATCCATTGTGCTTCCTCTACAGGATGGTTCTTGAATTTTACTAAATATCTAGAATACCTTCGACCAGTTCTAGTGGTCATATAGTCAGTGTCTATGATGGCTTCGGGTTCAAGTATTTCAGTCTCTTCTTCTAGTAAAGGTGGGTTTTCATAGACAGGGTGGATAGGTAATTGGCCTCTAAATGGTCTCAATAAACTAATATGAAATGTATTATGAATTTTCCAATGAGATGGCAGTTCTAACTTGAAAGCATTGTCATTAATCTTATGAATGATTCTAAATGGTCCGTAGAATCTAGGAGCTAATTTGACAACTGGATGTCTATCTACACTTTGCAGTCTACGCTTTTCTATTCTAAGCCAAACATAATCATCAACTTTGAAATTCATAGCTTGTCTTTTCTTGTTGGCTTGTTTGGTATATGATTGTTGGGCTTTAGCAATCATATCCTTAACCTCATCAAAAATAGTATTATGCATAACAGCAATATCATCAGCACTCTGAATTCTATTAGACAAAGATGCAACATGTGTAGATAATCTATATCCATAAATAACTTCAAAAGGTGCTTTCTTTGTAGATGTGTGCGGTGTATTATTGTAAGCAAACTGTAATAAATGTAAATGAGTATCCCATGTCTGAGGTTTAGAGATAGTGTATGCACGTAAAAGATCTAAAATGGTGCTATTTGTGGCTTCTGTTTGTCCATTTGTTTCTGGATGAAATGCAGATGAAAAATCAATCTTTGTGCCTAGATTTGCAAACAGTGTAATCCAAAAATTATTACAAAATCTAGAATCTCGATCTGAAATAATCACTTTTGGCAATCCATGGTTAGTAAAAACAGTTTTCAAAAATAACTGTGCTGCTTGTGATGCTGTTAAAGTTTTCTTACATGCAATGAAATATGCTTGCTTACTAAATCTATCTACAATTGTCCAAATCATGTCATGGTTAGATTTAGTATTTGGTAAACCAGTAATGAAATCCATAGATATATGTTCCCAAGGTTTAGATGGAATAGACAAAGGCATTAATAATCCATACTATTTACCATGATGTCTCTTTATTCTTTGACAAATCAAACATTCAGAAACGAAATTAGATACATCTGCATCCATATGTGGCCAATAAAAATCTTCAGTTAACATGCGTAATGTAGAAATGATACCTCTATGACCTTGATATGGGGGACAATGAATTTCATTCAAAACAAAAGATCGGAATGGAATAGTAACACACAGTCTCTTTTCAAAGAACATGAATCCATCATTATATGACAATGAATCAACAGGAATGAAATTATTTTGAACTAATTTTTGCCAATCAGAATGAAAAGTAATATCCTGGTGATATGTGTCTTTCATAGCAATCAAAGAATCAAAAGATATGATAGAAATGTTATGAATTGCACGTCTTCTACTCAATGCATCGGCAACTACATTTTCTTTTCCAGGTTGGTATTGAATGATAGGATGGAAACTTTGAATGAATGAAGCCCATTTGATATGACGGTCAAAAATTTGGGGTTGGCTAAGTAGATGTCTAATGCTTTGCTGGTCGGTCTTTATCATGAATTCTGAACCCATTAAATAATGCTTCCATCGTTTTAATGCTTGTACAACTGCTAAAAGTTCTTTGTCATAAGTGGAATATTTAAGCTCAGAGGGTTTCAGCTTAGAACTAGAATATGCTATTGGATGGTTGTCTTGCATTAGTACGGCTCCTATTCCCGATCCGCTAGCATCAGTCACAACTAGAAAGAATGGTCTATTAAAGTCAGGTAACTGTAGAACAGGGGCATTAGTTGATGCACGTTTCAGTAAAACAAAGGATTTCTGCTGAGTTTCAGTCCATTGATAAACAATTCCTTTCTTAAGAAGTTTTGTTAATGGTAAAGCAAGTAATGAGAAGTTACGTACAAACTTCCTATAGAAACTAGCAAGACCAAGGAATGAGCGTAATTCATGTACATTTTTAGGAATAGGCCAATGCAATATTGCGTCAATTTTCTTAAGATCAACTTTAATTCCTTCTTTTGATACAATATGACCTAGATATTCTATTTCTGTCTTAAAGAATTCACTCTTGTCAGGATTTGCAAACAATTGATTTTCTTTCAGTAATTGAAAAACTAATGATAAATGCTCATAATGCTCTTTTTCACTTTGACTGAACACTAAAATATCATCAAAGAAAACAATCACACAATACTGATATTTCAGAAAAATACGGTTCATCATTCTACTGAAAGTAGCAGGTGCATTAGTTAATCCGAATGGCATGACTAAGAATTCGTAATGGCCAAACTGTGTCCTGAATGCAATCTTAAATATGTTAGTTCTATCTAACCTCACCTGATGATATCCAGACTTAAGGTCAATTTTACTAAATATAGAAGATCCTTGCAGTTTGTCCATAAGGTCATCAACTCTAGGTATAGGATACCTATTCTTAACAGTGATCTTATTTAATGCTCGGTAGTCAATACACATACGATAAGTATTATTCTTTTTCTTGACTAAGAGCACAGGTGCACCGAATGGAGAACTGCTAGGTCGAATTAAGCCTCTATTTAGTAATTCTTCAACTTGACTCTGGATTTCTTTTTGCTCTATTTGATTGTGCCTATATGGGGCTTTGCAAGGTGGTTGTGTGCCAGGTATTAGGTCAATCTTATGGTCTTCTGGACGTGATGGAGGTAAACCTGGTGGTAGGTCTTCTGCAAAACAGTCCTTAAAATATGCGAGAAATTCCTTATGCCTAGGGTGCATATGATTTTCCTTTGCATGCAATTCATTCACCCAAATGAGATATGATTTAGTATTCTTGCGTAGTGCACGTTTTGCTTGAGTATGCGAAAGCAGTGGAAAAATATGAGATGCATGCATACCAAATAATGTAATAGATTTTCCTTGAAAATTAATATTCATTGTGTGTGTGGAATAATCTATATTGGGATTATGTTGGTGTCTCCATGGCATTCCTAGAATAATGTCGCTTGACTGTAATGGGACAACTAAGAAATTTCTTCTTTCAATGTATGGACCAATTTGAATTTCTAAATCTTGAACTTCTTGTGTGCCATTGTACCTAGTGCCTAAAAATGCAGCTTTTATGCGATAATGTGTAGGTACAGTATGCAATTTTAATTCCTTTACCAATTTTGCTGAAATAAAGTCATGGGTATTACCGTCATCATGCAATATAGTTCTTTCTTTTCCATGCACCATACATTTCATAGTCAACAATGAATGTGAAGTAGGCATACCTGGTAAAGTGTCGGAAGTAGTAGTAATATCATCCTCTTCTTCAGTGAAATCTGGCATATCCTCATGCTCTTCTTCGTCCATGGCTCCAAGGTAGTTGATATGTGCTGATGGCTTCTTTGAATGACAATTTGCTGCGAGATGCCCTGGCTGGTGACACTTGTAGCATACTATTGGCTTAGCTTTGGTCACATTATTTGCAATGGCTGGGAGTCTGGGTATATTTGGATTTGCTTGTGGAATAGGTTTAGAATTTGAATTGACAGTGGATGGTAATGCAGGTGGTTTAGGCCAATTCTTGCGGAAAGATGGTGATGAGAAACGACCTGGATTAAACCTTCGAAAATTGGAATTGAATTGTTTAGATCCATAATTACCGTTTGCTTGGAATGGCTGTGGTCGTCGATCTCTTCCGCGTAACTTATCTTCAGTGTCGTGAGCTAAGGAGATGGCGTCTTCAAGGGTAGCAGGCTTGAACATGTTCACTTCAGCGTAGTAATGTCCAAGAAGTCCAGACATATACTTCCGCTTATGTGTCGTCTCTGGTACGTCTTCAAGCATGCGTAGCTGTAGGAGTGCATTCCAAAAACGCTCTGTATACTGTGGAATAGGCTCACGATCTCGCTGTTGAAGTAAATCCCATTGCTTGATAGCCTTCTCATGAAATTGCGGTGGAAGGAAATTTTGCATGAACTTCTTCTTGAAATCTTCCCAAGTAGCAGGACATTCTATACTCTTGCGGACTACAGTCCACCAAAGTGATGCTCTGTCTATCAGATGATTAGTAACACACTTGATTTTATCTTTTTCGGGATAAGTTTCCTAATGGAAATAGTTATCAAACTGGCTAATGAATGATAAAACAGTCTTTCCTTCTCTTATGCCATTGAAAGTGCGAAACTTGAAACTTCGTTTACTTATCTTGGATTCCTTGCGAATGGTTTGTGCTTCAAGAGTGGCGTCGATGGTACGGCGAATCAAATCTTCAGCTTGAGGTTCTTCTTTATCGGTGGACGCTCTTTGTAGCTTTGTCAATTGCGCTTGCAAGGCTTGCCTAGCTCTTCGCTCTTCTTCCAATTGCAGCATGATAAGATCCAGCTTTTGTTCCATGGTAGGCTCGGGTAGATCATCTTCAGCCATAGGATCATCCATATGTGGGGTAGTCATCCTGTAAAACTCAACAAACCTTTCTCACTCAAAATCAGTTAGCGGGATGAGCGTAGCTCAAATTTGGGGTTACAAGGCTATGTATTTTTTTGGATATTTCTTCTTCAATTTTCAAAAATTCTGCAATATTTCTATCTCCGTTTGCTGAAAGCACTTCAAGGAACTTGTAGATAGGTAGAACAGCTTGCTGCGAACAACTTTCCAGTTCAGAGTTTTTGCATACGAACAAGTCTTCTATGAGTTTTAAGCACTAGTCAGTTCTGATTTAGTCTGACTTGCAGAGTTGCAAACTTAGTAGACTTGCAGAGTTGTTGACTTGCTGGACTTAGGCCGACTTAGGCCGACTTGCAGAACTTGATTACCGTCGACTTGCTGAACTTGACTTTGACAGCGCAGGACCTGGAGTTTGTGGACTTCCTTGTCCTGTGTGATTTGCAAAACTTGGCTTAATTTGACTTGGGTAATTAAGCTTAATAGCTTAATGGTGGACTAACAGGTCGTCGTTTTTTTTCGTGGGGGGGGCGTTTTTTGGCCGCGCGAGAAATTCGGAGGGCCCTTCTTGCAGATCGACGTGAAGTTTTGAAGCTTAATAAGCTTCTTAAGCTTTCTCTAAGCTTATTGAAGGAAATTATGATAAAAACAATGAAGCTTATCTCTGGTTTTCAACGACTTAATGAAGGAGGTGTTTGCGTGGTCCTCTGCCTGCAGAGCCTGGTCCTTCACGATCTGACAGTGGAAACAGGGGTTGTTGATCGCCAGAAGTCTGCCTGTATCGACGGTTCGCAACGAGATTGACTGTAGAGGCCGTTTGTTCCTGGAGCTCCGCCTTCGCCCGAGATTGGTAGCGATTGGAAGCTCTTGATCTCTGCTCCGCTCTAATACCACTGGTGCGCAGATCGGACGCAGATAGCTCACGTGGTGAATCCCGGAAGGTCCCCAAGAACAAAGTACTCTACCTTTTTGCACAAAAAACCATGTAAAAGCATGCACGACAAGAGGCAAGAGACAAATTGGGTTCAATCTCCCCCATGCCTTGTGTGAGCGCTTCACAAAAGCATGTATTTTATGTATATTTCCAATCTTCATGCTCAATAATAGCCCAATTACAAAAATATGACAAGCTTTTTAGCTTTTGAGTTTGCTTTCTACAAAAATAGGAAAATAAAGCTAATGGACGGTGCCCATAGAGTCTGGCACGCCCAATCTCAATGTCCAAATAGAAATAACATATCCAGGCGCATAAACACATACAAAATAATAATAAATAATCGATGTCTCAATAGACATAACAAAATATAGGCGTGGCGCCTATCAAAATCTAGTCCAAGAGTCGAAAATCCGCTAGACTCCAATGCTTTCCTCCGCCACTGCTGCTATCTCTACACATCAACTGAAGCATTCACAATCGTTAGTAAAATAATACAATTAAACCGACAAAAGTGAATACCTAGCAGTCTTCAGCTACATAAATAAATCAACTGGTTAGAAATAAATCCTAACCTTAATTTATTACGAGTGCGCACTCTAAACTCATAAACGTTTATTAATTTAATATGCATTTTACGGAATCACCCGCTATGGAATCACCCATGTACACACTAAATTAATGAAACGCCCGAAAAAGACAGGCGTCCCCATCAACTTCTCACACAAAGAATCCTCTTTGTGTATGAGCCCCGATCATCTAAGTTTACGGAATCCACCGTGGAATATGCCTCCTGGCATCATACCCCCGGGGTGGGATAGCAATTGACCTCAATTGCTATTAGCTCAATGTGGAGCTAACAGAGTGGGGAAAGCATTTAAGTCTCTAGCGTGCATCCATTGTGCTTCCTCTACAGGATGGTTCTTGAATTTTACTAAATATCTAGAATACCTTCGACCAGTTCTAGTGGTCATATAGTCAGTGTCTATGATGGCTTCGGGTTCAAGTATTTCAGTCTCTTCTTCTAGTAAAGGTGGGTTTTCATAGACAGGGTGGATAGGTAATTGGCCTCTAAATGGTCTCAATAAACTAATATGAAATGTATTATGAATTTTCCAATGAGATGGCAGTTCTAACTTGAAAGCATTGTCATTAATCTTATGAATGATTCTAAATGGTCCGTAGAATCTAGGAGCTAATTTGACAACTGGATGTCTATCTACACTTTGCAGTCTACGCTTTTCTATTCTAAGCCAAACATAATCATCAACTTTGAAATTCATAGCTTGTCTTTTCTTGTTGGCTTGTTTGGTATATGATTGTTGGGCTTTAGCAATCATATCCTTAACCTCATCAAAAATAGTATTATGCATAACAGCAATATCATCAGCACTCTGAATTCTATTAGACAAAGATGCAACATGTGTAGATAATCTATATCCATAAATAACTTCAAAAGGTGCTTTCTTTGTAGATGTGTGCGGTGTATTATTGTAAGCAAACTGTAATAAATGTAAATGAGTATCCCATGTCTGAGGTTTAGAGATAGTGTATGCACGTAAAAGATCTAAAATGGTGCTATTTGTGGCTTCTGTTTGTCCATTTGTTTCTGGATGAAATGCAGATGAAAAATCAATCTTTGTGCCTAGATTTGCAAACAGTGTAATCCAAAAATTATTACAAAATCTAGAATCTCGATCTGAAATAATCACTTTTGGCAATCCATGGTTAGTAAAAACAGTTTTCAAAAATAACTGTGCTGCTTGTGATGCTGTTAAAGTTTTCTTACATGCAATGAAATATGCTTGCTTACTAAATCTATCTACAATTGTCCAAATCATGTCATGGTTAGATTTAGTATTTGGTAAACCAGTAATGAAATCCATAGATATATGTTCCCAAGGTTTAGATGGAATAGACAAAGGCATTAATAATCCATACTATTTACCATGATGTCTCTTTATTCTTTGACAAATCAAACATTCAGAAACGAAATTAGATACATCTGCATCCATATGTGGCCAATAAAAATCTTCAGTTAACATGCGTAATGTAGAAATGATACCTCTATGACCTTGATATGGGGGACAATGAATTTCATTCAAAACAAAAGATCGGAATGGAATAGTAACACACAGTCTCTTTTCAAAGAACATGAATCCATCATTATATGACAATGAATCAACAGGAATGAAATTATTTTGAACTAATTTTTGCCAATCAGAATGAAAAGTAATATCCTGGTGATATGTGTCTTTCATAGCAATCAAAGAATCAAAAGATATGATAGAAATGTTATGAATTGCACGTCTTCTACTCAATGCATCGGCAACTACATTTTCTTTTCCAGGTTGGTATTGAATGATAGGATGGAAACTTTGAATGAATGAAGCCCATTTGATATGACGGTCAAAAATTTGGGGTTGGCTAAGTAGATGTCTAATGCTTTGCTGGTCGGTCTTTATCATGAATTCTGAACCCATTAAATAATGCTTCCATCGTTTTAATGCTTGTACAACTGCTAAAAGTTCTTTGTCATAAGTGGAATATTTAAGCTCAGAGGGTTTCAGCTTAGAACTAGAATATGCTATTGGATGGTTGTCTTGCATTAGTACGGCTCCTATTCCCGATCCGCTAGCATCAGTCACAACTAGAAAGAATGGTCTATTAAAGTCAGGTAACTGTAGAACAGGGGCATTAGTTAATGCACGTTTCAGTAAAACAAAGGATTTCTGCTGAGTTTCAGTCCATTGATAAACAATTCCTTTCTTAAGAAGTTTTGTTAATGGTAAAGCAAGTAATGAGAAGTTACGTACAAACTTCCTATAGAAACTAGCAAGACCAAGGAATGAGCGTAATTCATGTACATTTTTAGGAATAGGCCAATGCAATATTGCGTCAATTTTCTTAAGATCAACTTTAATTCCTTCTTTTGATACAATATGACCTAGATATTCTATTTCTGTCTTAAAGAATTCACTCTTGTCAGGATTTGCAAACAATTGATTTTCTTTCAGTAATTGAAAAACTAATGATAAATGCTCATAATGCTCTTTTTCACTTTGACTGAACACTAAAATATCATCAAAGAAAACAATCACACAATACTGATATTTCAGAAAAATACGGTTCATCATTCTACTGAAAGTAGCAGGTGCATTAGTTAATCCGAATGGCATGACTAAGAATTCGTAATGGCCAAACTGTGTCCTGAATGCAATCTTAAATATGTTAGTTCTATCTAACCTCACCTGATGATATCCAGACTTAAGGTCAATTTTACTAAATATAGAAGATCCTTGCAGTTTGTCCATAAGGTCATCAACTCTAGGTATAGGATACCTATTCTTAACAGTGATCTTATTTAATGCTCGGTAGTCAATACACATACGATAAGTATTATTCTTTTTCTTGACTAAGAGCACAGGTGCACCGAATGGAGAACTGCTAGGTCGAATTAAGCCTCTATTTAGTAATTCTTCAACTTGACTCTGGATTTCTTTTTGCTCTATTTGATTGTGCCTATATGGGGCTTTGCAAGGTGGTTGTGTGCCAGGTATTAGGTCAATCTTATGGTCTTCTGGACGTGATGGAGGTAAACCTGGTGGTAGGTCTTCTGCAAAACAGTCCTTAAAATATGCGAGAAATTCCTTATGCCTAGGGTGCATATGATTTTCCTTTGCATGCAATTCATTCACCCAAATGAGATATGATTTAGTATTCTTGCGTAGTGCACGTTTTGCTTGAGTATGCGAAAGCAGTGGAAAAATATGAGATGCATGCATACCAAATAATGTAATAGATTTTCCTTGAAAATTAATATTCATTGTGTGTGTGGAATAATCTATATTGGGATTATGTTGGTGTCTCCATGGCATTCCTAGAATAATGTCGCTTGACTGTAATGGGACAACTAAGAAATTTCTTCTTTCAATGTATGGACCAATTTGAATTTCTAAATCTTGAACTTCTTGTGTGCCATTGTACCTAGTGCCTAAAAATGCAGCTTTTATGCGATAATGTGTAGGTACAGTATGCAATTTTAATTCCTTTACCAATTTTGCTGAAATAAAGTCATGGGTATTACCGTCATCATGCAATATAGTTCTTTCTTTTCCATGCACCATACATTTCATAGTCAACAATGAATGTGAAGTAGGCATACCTGGTAAAGTGTCGGAAGTAGTAGTAATATCATCCTCTTCTTCAGTGAAATCTGGCATATCCTCATGCTCTTCTTCGTCCATGGCTCCAAGGTAGTTGATATGTGCTGATGGCTTCTTTGAATGACAATTTGCTGCGAGATGCCCTGGCTGGTGACACTTGTAGCATACTATTGGCTTAGCTTTGGTCACATTATTTGCAATGGCTGGGAGTCTGGGTATATTTGGATTTGCTTGTGGAATAGGTTTAGAATTTGAATTGACAGTGGATGGTAATGCAGGTGGTTTAGGCCAATTCTTGCGGAAAGATGGTGATGAGAAACGACCTGGATTAAACCTTCGAAAATTGGAATTGAATTGTTTAGATCCATAATTACCGTTTGCTTGGAATGGCTGTGGTCGTCGATCTCTTCCGCGTAACTTATCTTCAGTGTCGTGAGCTAAGGAGATGGCGTCTTCAAGGGTAGCAGGCTTGAACATGTTCACTTCAGCGTAGTAATGTCCAAGAAGTCCAGACATATACTTCCGCTTATGTGTCGTCTCTGGTACGTCTTCAAGCATGCGTAGCTGTAGGAGTGCATTCCAAAAACGCTCTGTATACTGTGGAATAGGCTCACGATCTCGCTGTTGAAGTAAATCCCATTGCTTGATAGCCTTCTCATGAAATTGCAGTGGAAGGAAATTTTGCATGAACTTCTTCTTGAAATCTTCCCAAGTAGCAGGACATTCTATACTCTTGCGGACTACAGTCCACCAAAGTGATGCTCTGTCTATCAGATGATTAGTAACACACTTGATTTTATCTTTTTCGGGATAAGTTTCCTAATGGAAATAGTTATCAAACTGGCTAATGAATGATAAAACAGTCTTTCCTTCTCTTATGCCATTGAAAGTGCGAAACTTGAAACTTCGTTTACTTATCTTGGATTCCTTGCGAATGGTTTGTGCTTCAAGAGTGGCGTCGATGGTACGGCGAATCAAATCTTCAGCTTGAGGTTCTTCTTTATCGGTGGACGCTCTTTGTAGCTTTGTCAATTGCGCTTGCAAGGCTTGCCTAGCTCTTCGCTCTTCTTCCAATTGCAGCATGATAAGATCCAGCTTTTGTTCCATGGTAGGCTCGGGTAGATCATCTTCAGCCATAGGATCATCCATATGTGGGGTAGTCATCCTGTAAAACTCAACAAACCTTTCTCACTCAAAATCAGTTAGCGGGATGAGCGTAGCTCAAATTTGGGGTTACAAGGCTATGTATTTTTTTGGATATTTCTTCTTCAATTTTCAGAAATTCTGCAATATTTCTATCTCCGTTTGCTGAAAGCACTTCAAGGAACTTGTAGATAGGTAGAACAGCTTGCTGCGAACAAGTTTCCAGTTCAGAGTTTTTGCATACGAACAAGTCTTCTATGAGTTTTAAGCACTAGTCAGTTCTGATTTAGTCTGACTTGCAGAGTTGCAAACTTAGCAGACTTGCAGAGTTGTTGACTTGCTGGACTTAGGCCGACTTAGGCCGACTTGCAGAACTTGATTACCGTCGACTTGCTGAACTTGACTTTGACAGCGCAGGACCTGGAGTTTGTGGACTTCCTTGTCCTGTGTGATTTGCAGAACTTGGCTTAATTTGACTTGGGTAATTAAGCTTAATAGCTTAATGGTGGACTAACAGGTCGTCGTTTTTTTTCGTGGGGGGGGCGTTTTTTGGCCGCGCGAGAAATTCGGAGGGCCCTTCTTGCAGATCGACGTGAAGTTTTGAAGCTTAATAAGCTTCTTAAGCTTTCTCTAAGCTTATTGAAGGAAATTATGATAAAAACAATGAAGCTTATCTCTGGTTTTCAACGACTTAATGAAGGAGGTGTTTGCGTGGTCCTCTGCCTGCAGAGCCTGGTCCTTCACGATCTGACAGTGGAAACAGGGGTTGTTGATCGCCAGAAGTCTGCCTGTATCGACGGTTCGCAACGAGATTGACTGTAGAGGCCGTTTGTTCCTGGAGCTCCGCCTTCGCCCGAGATTGGTAGCGATTGGAAGCTCTTGATCTCTGCTCCGCTCTAATACCACTGGTGCGCAGATCGGACGCAGATAGCTCACGTGGTGAATCCCGGAAGGTCCCCAAGAACAAAGTACTCTACCTTTTTGCACAAAAAACCATGTAAAAGCATGCACGACAAGAGGCAAGAGACAAATTGGGTTCAATCTCCCCCATGCCTTGTGTGAGCGCTTCACAAAAGCATGTATTTTATGTATATTTCCAATCTTCATGCTCAATAATAGCCCAATTACAAAAATATGACAAGCTTTTTAGCTTTTGAGTTTGCTTTCTACAAAAATAGGAAAATAAAGCTAATGGACGGTGCCCATAGAGTCTGGCACGCCCAATCTCAATGTCCAAATAGAAATAACATATCCAGGCGCATAAGCACATACAAAATAATAATAAATAATCGATGTCTCAATAGACATAACAAAATATAGGCGTGGCGCCTATCAAAATCTAGTCCAAGAGTCGAAAATCCGCTAGACTCCAATGCTTTCCTCCGCCACTGCTGCTATCTCTACACATCAACTGAAGCATTCACAATCGTTAGTAAAATAATACAATTAAACCGACAAAAGTGAATACCTAGCAGTCTTCAGCTACATAAATAAATCAACTGGTTAGAAATAAATCCTAACCTTAATTTATTACGAGTGCGCACTCTAAACTCATAAACGTTTATTAATTTAATATGCATTTTACGGAATCACCCGCTATGGAATCACCCATGTACACACTAAATTAATGAAACGCCCGAAAAGGACAGGCGTCCCCATCAACTTCTCACACAAAGAATCCTCTTTGTGTATGAGCCCCGATCATCTAAGTTTACGGAATCCACCGTAAAACCTCACGGAATCCACCGTGGAATATGCCTCCTGGCATCATACCCCCGGGGTGGGATAGCAATTGACCTCAATTGCTATTAGCTCAATGTGGAGCTAACAGAGTGGGGAAAGCATTTAAGTCTCTAGCGTGCATCCATTGTGCTTCCTCTACAGGATGGTTCTTGAATTTTACTAAATATCTAGAATACCTTCGACCAGTTCTAGTGGTCATATAGTCAGTGTCTATGATGGCTTCGGGTTCAAGTATTTCAGTCTCTTCTTCTAGTAAAGGTGGGTTTTCATAGACAGGGTGGATAGGTAATTGGCCTCTAAATGGTCTCAATAAACTAATATGAAATGTATTATGAATTTTCCAATGAGATGGCAGTTCTAACTTGAAAGCATTGTCATTAATCTTATGAATGATTCTAAATGGTCCGTAGAATCTAGGAGCTAATTTGACAACTGGATGTCTATCTACACTTTGCAGTCTACGCTTTTCTATTCTAAGCCAAACATAATCATCAACTTTGAAATTCATAGCTTGTCTTTTCTTGTTGGCTTGTTTGGTATATGATTGTTGGGCTTTAGCAATCATATCCTTAACCTCATCAAAAATAGTATTATGCATAACAGCAATATCATCAGCACTCTGAATTCTATTAGACAAAGATGCAACATGTGTAGATAATCTATATCCATAAATAACTTCAAAAGGTGCTTTCTTTGTAGATGTGTGCGGTGTATTATTGTAAGCAAACTGTAATAAATGTAAATGAGTATCCCATGTCTGAGGTTTAGAGATAGTGTATGCACGTAAAAGATCTAAAATGGTGCTATTTGTGGCTTCTGTTTGTCCATTTGTTTCTGGATGAAATGCAGATGAAAAATCAATCTTTGTGCCTAGATTTGCAAACAGTGTAATCCAAAAATTATTACAAAATCTAGAATCTCGATCTGAAATAATCACTTTTGGCAATCCATGGTTAGTAAAAACAGTTTTCAAAAATAACTGTGCTGCTTGTGATGCTGTTAAAGTTTTCTTACATGCAATGAAATATGCTTGCTTACTAAATCTATCTACAATTGTCCAAATCATGTCATGGTTAGATTTAGTATTTGGTAAACCAGTAATGAAATCCATAGATATATGTTCCCAAGGTTTAGATGGAATAGACAAAGGCATTAATAATCCATACTATTTACCATGATGTCTCTTTATTCTTTGACAAATCAAACATTCAGAAACGAAATTAGATACATCTGCATCCATATGTGGCCAATAAAAATCTTCAGTTAACATGCGTAATGTAGAAATGATACCTCTATGACCTTGATATGGGGGACAATGAATTTCATTCAAAACAAAAGATCGGAATGGAATAGTAACACACAGTCTCTTTTCAAAGAACATGAATCCATCATTATATGACAATGAATCAACAGGAATGAAATTATTTTGAACTAATTTTTGCCAATCAGAATGAAAAGTAATATCCTGGTGATATGTGTCTTTCATAGCAATCAAAGAATCAAAAGATATGATAGAAATGTTATGAATTGCACGTCTTCTACTCAATGCATCGGCAACTACATTTTCTTTTCCAGGTTGGTATTGAATGATAGGATGGAAACTTTGAATGAATGAAGCCCATTTGATATGACGGTCAAAAATTTGGGGTTGGCTAAGTAGATGTCTAATGCTTTGCTGGTCGGTCTTTATCATGAATTCTGAACCCATTAAATAATGCTTCCATCGTTTTAATGCTTGTACAACTGCTAAAAGTTCTTTGTCATAAGTGGAATATTTAAGCTCAGAGGGTTTCAGCTTAGAACTAGAATATGCTATTGGATGGTTGTCTTGCATTAGTACGGCTCCTATTCCCGATCCGCTAGCATCAGTCACAACTAGAAAGAATGGTCTATTAAAGTCAGGTAACTGTAGAACAGGGGCATTAGTTGATGCACGTTTCAGTAAAACAAAGGATTTCTGCTGAGTTTCAGTCCATTGATAAACAATTCCTTTCTTAAGAAGTTTTGTTAATGGTAAAGCAAGTAATGAGAAGTTACGTACAAACTTCCTATAGAAACTAGCAAGACCAAGGAATGAGCGTAATTCATGTACATTTTTAGGAATAGGCCAATGCAATATTGCGTCAATTTTCTTAAGATCAACTTTAATTCCTTCTTTTGATACAATATGACCTAGATATTCTATTTCTGTCTTAAAGAATTCACTCTTGTCAGGATTTGCAAACAATTGATTTTCTTTCAGTAATTGAAAAACTAATGATAAATGCTCATAATGCTCTTTTTCACTTTGACTGAACACTAAAATATCATCAAAGAAAACAATCACACAATACTGATATTTCAGAAAAATACGGTTCATCATTCTACTGAAAGTAGCAGGTGCATTAGTTAATCCGAATGGCATGACTAAGAATTCGTAATGGCCAAACTGTGTCCTGAATGCAATCTTAAATATGTTAGTTCTATCTAACCTCACCTGATGATATCCAGACTTAAGGTCAATTTTACTAAATATAGAAGATCCTTGCAGTTTGTCCATAAGGTCATCAACTCTAGGTATAGGATACCTATTCTTAACAGTGATCTTATTTAATGCTCGGTAGTCAATACACATACGATAAGTATTATTCTTTTTCTTGACTAAGAGCACAGGTGCACCGAATGGAGAACTGCTAGGTCGAATTAAGCCTCTATTTAGTAATTCTTCAACTTGACTCTGGATTTCTTTTTGCTCTATTTGATTGTGCCTATATGGGGCTTTGCAAGGTGGTTGTGTGCCAGGTATTAGGTCAATCTTATGGTCTTCTGGACGTGATGGAGGTAAACCTGGTGGTAGGTCTTCTGCAAAACAGTCCTTAAAATATGCGAGAAATTCCTTATGCCTAGGGTGCATATGATTTTCCTTTGCATGCAATTCATTCACCCAAATGAGATATGATTTAGTATTCTTGCGTAGTGCACGTTTTGCTTGAGTATGCGAAAGCAGTGGAAAAATATGAGATGCATGCATACCAAATAATGTAATAGATTTTCCTTGAAAATTAATATTCATTGTGTGTGTGGAATAATCTATATTGGGATTATGTTGGTGTCTCCATGGCATTCCTAGAATAATGTCGCTTGACTGTAATGGGACAACTAAGAAATTTCTTCTTTCAATGTATGGACCAATTTGAATTTCTAAATCTTGAACTTCTTGTGTGCCATTGTACCTAGTGCCTAAAAATGCAGCTTTTATGCGATAATGTGTAGGTACAGTATGCAATTTTAATTCCTTTACCAATTTTGCTGAAATAAAGTCATGGGTATTACCGTCATCATGCAATATAGTTCTTTCTTTTCCATGCACCATACATTTCATAGTCAACAATGAATGTGAAGTAGGCATACCTGGTAAAGTGTCGGAAGTAGTAGTAATATCATCCTCTTCTTCAGTGAAATCTGGCATATCCTCATGCTCTTCTTCGTCCATGGCTCCAAGGTAGTTGATATGTGCTGATGGCTTCTTTGAATGACAATTTGCTGCGAGATGCCCTGGCTGGTGACACTTGTAGCATACTATTGGCTTAGCTTTGGTCACATTATTTGCAATGGCTGGGAGTCTGGGTATATTTGGATTTGCTTGTGGAATAGGTTTAGAATTTGAATTGACAGTGGATGGTAATGCAGGTGGTTTAGGCCAATTCTTGCGGAAAGATGGTGATGAGAAACGACCTGGATTAAACCTTCGAAAATTGGAATTGAATTGTTTAGATCCATAATTACCGTTTGCTTGGAATGGCTGTGGTCGTCGATCTCTTCCGCGTAACTTATCTTCAGTGTCGTGAGCTAAGGAGATGGCGTCTTCAAGGGTAGCAGGCTTGAACATGTTCACTTCAGCGTAGTAATGTCCAAGAAGTCCAGACATATACTTCCGCTTATGTGTCGTCTCTGGTACGTCTTCAAGCATGCGTAGCTGTAGGAGTGCATTCCAAAAACGCTCTGTATACTGTGGAATAGGCTCACGATCTCGCTGTTGAAGTAAATCCCATTGCTTGATAGCCTTCTCATGAAATTGCGGTGGAAGGAAATTTTGCATGAACTTCTTCTTGAAATCTTCCCAAGTAGCAGGACATTCTATACTCTTGCGGACTACAGTCCACCAAAGTGATGCTCTGTCTATCAGATGATTAGTAACACACTTGATTTTATCTTTTTCGGGATAAGTTTCCTAATGGAAATAGTTATCAAACTGGCTAATGAATGATAAAACAGTCTTTCCTTCTCTTATGCCATTGAAAGTGCGAAACTTGAAACTTCGTTTACTTATCTTGGATTCCTTGCGAATGGTTTGTGCTTCAAGAGTGGCGTCGATGGTACGGCGAATCAAATCTTCAGCTTGAGGTTCTTCTTTATCGGTGGACGCTCTTTGTAGCTTTGTCAATTGCGCTTGCAAGGCTTGCCTAGCTCTTCGCTCTTCTTCCAATTGCAGCATGATAAGATCCAGCTTTTGTTCCATGGTAGGCTCGGGTAGATCATCTTCAGCCATAGGATCATCCATATGTGGGGTAGTCATCCTGTAAAACTCAACAAACCTTTCTCACTCAAAATCAGTTAGCGGGATGAGCGTAGCTCAAATTTGGGGTTACAAGGCTATGTATTTTTTTGGATATTTCTTCTTCAATTTTCAGAAATTCTGCAATATTTCTATCTCCGTTTGCTGAAAGCACTTCAAGGAACTTGTAGATAGGTAGAACAGCTTGCTGCGAACAAGTTTCCAGTTCAGAGTTTTTGCATACGAACAAGTCTTCTATGAGTTTTAAGCACTAGTCAGTTCTGATTTAGTCTGACTTGCAGAGTTGCAAACTTAGCAGACTTGCAGAGTTGTTGACTTGCTGGACTTAGGCCGACTTGCAGAACTTGCAGAACTTGATTACCGTCGACTTGCTGAACTTGACTTTGACAGCGCAGGACCTGGAGTTTGTGGACTTCCTTGTCCTGTGTGATTTGCAGAACTTGGCTTAATTTGACTTGGGTAATTAAGCTTAATAGCTTAATGGTGGACTAACAGGTCGTCGTTTTTTTTCGTGGGGGGGGCGTTTTTTGGCCGCGCGAGAAATTCGGAGGGCCCTTCTTGCAGATCGACGTGAAGTTTTGAAGCTTAATAAGCTTCTTAAGCTTTCTCTAAGCTTATTGAAGGAAATTATGATAAAAACAATGAAGCTTATCTCTGGTTTTCAACGACTTAATGAAGGAGGTGTTTGCGTGGTCCTCTGCCTGCAGAGCCTGGTCCTTCGCGATCTGACAGTGGAAACAGGGGTTCTTGATCGCCAGAAGTCTGCCTGTATCGACGGTTCGCAACGAGATTGACTGTAGAGGCCGTTTGTTCCTGGAGCTCCGCCTTCGCCCGAGATTGGTAGCGATTGGAAGCTCTTGATCTCTGCTCCGCTCTAATATCACTGGTGCGCAGATCGGACGCAGATAGCTCACGTGGTGAATCCCGGAAGGTCCCCAAGAACAAAGTACTCTACCTTTTTGCACAAAAAACCATGTAAAAGCATGCACGACAAGAGGCAAGAGACAAATTGGGTTCAATCTCCCCCATGCCTTGTGTGAGCGCTTCACAAAAGCATGTATTTTATGTATATTTCCAATCTTCATGCTCAATAATAGCCCAATTACAAAAATATGACAAGCTTTTTAGCTTTTGAGTTTGCTTTCTACAAAAATAGGAAAATAAAGCTAATGGACGGTGCCCATAGAGTCTGGCACGCCCAATCTCAATGTCCAAATAGAAATAACATATCCAGGCGCATAAACACATACAAAATAATAATAAATAATCGATGTCTCAATAGACATAACAAAATATAGGCGTGGCGCCTATCAAAATCTAGTCCAAGAGTCGAAAATCCGCTAGACTCCAATGCTTTCCTCCGCCACTGCTGCTATCTCTACACATCAACTGAAGCATTCACAATCGTTAGTAAAATAATACAATTAAACCGACAAAAGTGAATACCTAGCAGTCTTCAGCTACATAAATAAATCAACTGGTTAGAAATAAATCCTAACCTTAATTTATTACGAGTGCGCACTCTAAACTCATAAACGTTTATTAATTTAATATGCATTTTACGGAATCACCCGCTATGGAATCACCCATGTACACACTAAATTAATGAAACGCCCGAAAAAGACAGGCGTCCCCATCAACTTCTCACACAAAGAATCCTCTTTGTGTATGAGCCCCGATCATCTAAGTTTACGGAATCCACCGTGGAATATGCCTCCTGGCATCATACCCCCGGGGTGGGATAGCAATTGACCTCAATTGCTATTAGCTCAATGTGGAGCTAACAGAGTGGGGAAAGCATTTAAGTCTCTAGCGTGCATCCATTGTGCTTCCTCTACAGGATGGTTCTTGAATTTTACTAAATATCTAGAATACCTTCGACCAGTTCTAGTGGTCATATAGTCAGTGTCTATGATGGCTTCGGGTTCAAGTATTTCAGTCTCTTCTTCTAGTAAAGGTGGGTTTTCATAGACAGGGTGGATAGGTAATTGGCCTCTAAATGGTCTCAATAAACTAATATGAAATGTATTATGAATTTTCCAATGAGATGGCAGTTCTAACTTGAAAGCATTGTCATTAATCTTATGAATGATTCTAAATGGTCCGTAGAATCTAGGAGCTAATTTGACAACTGGATGTCTATCTACACTTTGCAGTCTACGCTTTTCTATTCTAAGCCAAACATAATCATCAACTTTGAAATTCATAGCTTGTCTTTTCTTGTTGGCTTGTTTGGTATATGATTGTTGGGCTTTAGCAATCATATCCTTAACCTCATCAAAAATAGTATTATGCATAACAGCAATATCATCAGCACTCTGAATTCTATTAGACAAAGATGCAACAGGTGTAGATAATCTATATCCATAAATAACTTCAAAAGGTGCTTTCTTTGTAGATGTGTGCGGTGTATTATTGTAAGCAAACTGTAATAAATGTAAATGAGTATCCCATGTCTGAGGTTTAGAGATAGTGTATGCACGTAAAAGATCTAAAATGGTGCTATTTGTGGCTTCTGTTTGTCCATTTGTTTCTGGATGAAATGCAGATGAAAAATCAATCTTTGTGCCTAGATTTGCAAACAGTGTAATCCAAAAATTATTACAAAATCTAGAATCTCGATCTGAAATAATCACTTTTGGCAATCCATGGTTAGTAAAAACAGTTTTCAAAAATAACTGTGCTGCTTGTGATGCTGTTAAAGTTTTCTTACATGCAATGAAATATGCTTGCTTACTAAATCTATCTACAATTGTCCAAATCATGTCATGGTTAGATTTAGTATTTGGTAAACCAGTAATGAAATCCATAGATATATGTTCCCAAGGTTTAGATGGAATAGACAAAGGCATTAATAATCCATACTATTTACCATGATGTCTCTTTATTCTTTGACAAATCAAACATTCAGAAACGAAATTAGATACATCTGCATCCATATGTGGCCAATAAAAATCTTCAGTTAACATGCGTAATGTAGAAATGATACCTCTATGACCTTGATATGGGAGACAATGAATTTCATTCAAAACAAAAGATCGGAATGGAATAGTAACACACAGTCTCTTTTCAAAGAACATGAATCCATCATTATATGACAATGAATCAACAGGAATGAAATTATTTTGAACTAATTTTTGCCAATCAGAATGAAAAGTAATATCCTGGTGATATGTGTCTTTCATAGCAATCAAAGAATCAAAAGATATGATAGAAATGTTATGAATTGCACGTCTTCTACTCAATGCATCGGCAACTACATTTTCTTTTCCAGGTTGGTATTGAATGATAGGATGGAAACTTTGAATGAATGAAGCCCATTTGATATGACGGTCAAAAATTTGGGGTTGGCTAAGTAGATGTCTAATGCTTTGCTGGTCGGTCTTTATCATGAATTCTGAACCCATTAAATAATGCTTCCATCGTTTTAATGCTTGTACAACTGCTAAAAGTTCTTTGTCATAAGTGGAATATTTAAGCTCAGAGGGTTTCAGCTTAGAACTAGAATATGCTATTGGATGGTTGTCTTGCATTAGTACGGCTCCTATTCCCGATCCGCTAGCATCAGTCACAACTAGAAAGAATGGTCTATTAAAGTCAGGTAACTGTAGAACAGGGGCATTAGTTGATGCACGTTTCAGTAAAACAAAGGATTTCTGCTGAGTTTCAGTCCATTGATAAACAATTCCTTTCTTAAGAAGTTTTGTTAATGGTAAAGCAAGTAATGAGAAGTTACGTACAAACTTCCTATAGAAACTAGCAAGACCAAGGAATGAGCGTAATTCATGTACATTTTTAGGAATAGGCCAATGCAATATTGCGTCAATTTTCTTAAGATCAACTTTAATTCCTTCTTTTGATACAATATGACCTAGATATTCTATTTCTGTCTTAAAGAATTCACTCTTGTCAGGATTTGCAAACAATTGATTTTCTTTCAGTAATTGAAAAACTAATGATAAATGCTCATAATGCTCTTTTTCACTTTGACTGAACACTAAAATATCATCAAAGAAAACAATCACACAATACTGATATTTCAGAAAAATACGGTTCATCATTCTACTGAAAGTAGCAGGTGCATTAGTTAATCCGAATGGCATGACTAAGAATTCGTAATGGCCAAACTGTGTCCTGAATGCAATCTTAAATATGTTAGTTCTATCTAACCTCACCTGATGATATCCAGACTTAAGGTCAATTTTACTAAATATAGAAGATCCTTGCAGTTTGTCCATAAGGTCATCAACTCTAGGTATAGGATACCTATTCTTAACAGTGATCTTATTTAATGCTCGGTAGTCAATACACATACGATAAGTATTATTCTTTTTCTTGACTAAGAGCACAGGTGCACCGAATGGAGAACTGCTAGGTCGAATTAAGCCTCTATTTAGTAATTCTTCAACTTGACTCTGGATTTCTTTTTGCTCTATTTGATTGTGCCTATATGGGGCTTTGCAAGGTGGTTGTGTGCCAGGTATTAGGTCAATCTTATGGTCTTCTGGACGTGATGGAGGTAAACCTGGTGGTAGGTCTTCTGCAAAACAGTCCTTAAAATATGCGAGAAATTCCTTATGCCTAGGGTGCATATGATTTTCCTTTGCATGCAATTCATTCACCCAAATGAGATATGATTTAGTATTCTTGCGTAGTGCACGTTTTGCTTGAGTATGCGAAAGCAGTGGAAAAATATGAGATGCATGCATACCAAATAATGTAATAGATTTTCCTTGAAAATTAATATTCATTGTGTGTGTGGAATAATCTATATTGGGATTATGTTGGTGTCTCCATGGCATTCCTAGAATAATGTCGCTTGACTGTAATGGGACAACTAAGAAATTTCTTCTTTCAATGTATGGACCAATTTGAATTTCTAAATCTTGAACTTCTTGTGTGCCATTGTACCTAGTGCCTAAAAATGCAGCTTTTATGCGATAATGTGTAGGTACAGTATGCAATTTTAATTCCTTTACCAATTTTGCTGAAATAAAGTCATGGGTATTACCGTCATCATGCAATATAGTTCTTTCTTTTCCATGCACCATACATTTCATAGTCAACAATGAATGTGAAGTAGGCATACCTGGTAAAGTGTCGGAAGTAGTAGTAATATCATCCTCTTCTTCAGTGAAATCTGGCATATCCTCATGCTCTTCTTCGTCCATGGCTCCAAGGTAGTTGATATGTGCTGATGGCTTCTTTGAATGACAATTTGCTGCGAGATGCCCTGGCTGGTGACACTTGTAGCATACTATTGGCTTAGCTTTGGTCACATTATTTGCAATGGCTGGGAGTCTGGGTATATTTGGATTTGCTTGTGGAATAGGTTTAGAATTTGAATTGACAGTGGATGGTAATGCAGGTGGTTTAGGCCAATTCTTGCGGAAAGATGGTGATGAGAAACGACCTGGATTAAACCTTCGAAAATTGGAATTGAATTGTTTAGATCCATAATTACCGTTTGCTTGGAATGGCTGTGGTCGTCGATCTCTTCCGCGTAACTTATCTTCAGTGTCGTGAGCTAAGGAGATGGCGTCTTCAAGGGTAGCAGGCTTGAACATGTTCACTTCAGCGTAGTAATGTCCAAGAAGTCCAGACATATACTTCCGCTTATGTGTCGTCTCTGGTACGTCTTCAAGCATGCGTAGCTGTAGGAGTGCATTCCAAAAACGCTCTGTATACTGTGGAATAGGCTCACGATCTCGCTGTTGAAGTAAATCCCATTGCTTGATAGCCTTCTCATGAAATTGCGGTGGAAGGAAATTTTGCATGAACTTCTTCTTGAAATCTTCCCAAGTAGCAGGACATTCTATACTCTTGCGGACTACAGTCCACCAAAGTGATGCTCTGTCTATCAGATGATTAGTAACACACTTGATTTTATCTTTTTCGGGATAAGTTTCCTAATGGAAATAGTTATCAAACTGGCTAATGAATGATAAAACAGTCTTTCCTTCTCTTATGCCATTGAAAGTGCGAAACTTGAAACTTCGTTTACTTATCTTGGATTCCTTGCGAATGGTTTGTGCTTCAAGAGTGGCGTCGATGGTACGGCGAATCAAATCTTCAGCTTGAGGTTCTTCTTTATCGGTGGATGCTCTTTGTAGCTTTGTCAATTGCGCTTGCAAGGCTTGCCTAGCTCTTCGCTCTTCTTCCAATTGCAGCATGATAAGATCCAGCTTTTGTTCCATGGTAGGCTCGGGTAGATCATCTTCAGCCATAGGATCATCCATATGTGGGGTAGTCATCCTGTAAAACTCAACAAACCTTTCTCACTCAAAATCAGTTAGCGGGATGAGCGTAGCTCAAATTTGGGGTTACAAGGCTATGTATTTTTTTGGATATTTCTTCTTCAATTTTCAGAAATTCTGCAATATTTCTATCTCCGTTTGCTGAAAGCACTTCAAGAAACTTGTAGATAGGTAGAACAGCTTGCTGCGAACAAGTTTCCAGTTCAGAGTTTTTGCATACGAACAAGTCTTCTATGAGTTTTAAGCACTAGTCAGTTCTGATTTAGTCTGACTTGCAGAGTTGCAAACTTAGCAGACTTGCAGAGTTGTTGACTTGCTGGACTTAGGCCGACTTGCAGAACTTGCAGAACTTGATTACCGTCGACTTGCTGAACTTGACTTTGACAGCGCAGGACCTGGAGTTTGTGGACTTCCTTGTCCTGTGTGATTTGCAGAACTTGGCTTAATTTGACTTGGGTAATTAAGCTTAATAGCTTAATGGTGGACTAACAGGTCGTCGTTTTTTTTCGTGGGGGGGGCGTTTTTTGGCCGCGCGAGAAATTCGGAGGGCCCTTCTTGCAGATCGACGTGAAGTTTTGAAGCTTAATAAGCTTCTTAAGCTTTCTCTAAGCTTATTGAAGGAAATTATGATAAAAACAATGAAGCTTATCTCTGGTTTTCAACGACTTAATGAAGGAGGTGTTTGCGTGGTCCTCTGCCTGCAGAGCCTGGTCCTTCGCGATCTGACAGTGGAAACAGGGGTTCTTGATCGCCAGAAGTCTGCCTGTATCGACGGTTCGCAACGAGATTGACTGTAGAGGCCGTTTGTTCCTGGAGCTCCGCCTTCGCCCGAGATTGGTAGCGATTGGAAGCTCTTGATCTCTGCTCCGCTCTAATACCACTGGTGCGCAGATCGGACGCAGATAGCTCACGTGGTGAATCCCGGAAGGTCCCCAAGAACAAAGTACTCTACCTTTTTGCACAAAAAACCATGTAAAAGCATGCACGACAAGAGGCAAGAGACAAATTGGGTTCAATCTCCCCCATGCCTTGTGTGAGCGCTTCACAAAAGCATGTATTTTATGTATATTTCCAATCTTCATGCTCAATAATAGCCCAATTACAAAAATATGACAAGCTTTTTAGCTTTTGAGTTTGCTTTCTACAAAAATAGAAAAATAAAGCTAATGGACGGTGCCCATAGAGTCTGGCACGCCCAATCTCAATGTCCAAATAGAAATAACATATCCAGGCGCATAAGCACATACAAAATAATAATAAATAATCGATGTCTCAATAGACATAACAAAATATAGGCGTGGCGCCTATCAAAATCTAGTCCAAGAGTCGAAAATCCGCTAGACTCCAATGCTTTCCTCCGCCACTGCTGCTATCTCTACACATCAACTGAAGCATTCACAATCGTTAGTAAAATAATACAATTAAACCGACAAAAGTGAATACCTAGCAGTCTTCAGCTACATAAATAAATCAACTGGTTAGAAATAAATCCTAACCTTAATTTATTACGAGTGCGCACTCTAAACTCATAAACGTTTATTAATTTAATATGCATTTTACGGAATCACCCATGTACACACTAAATTAATGAAACGCCCGAAAAGGACAGGCGTCCCCATCAACTTCTCACACAAAGAATCCTCTTTGTGTATGAGCCCCGATCATCTAAGTTTACGGAATCCACCGTGGAATATGCCTCCTGGCATCATACCCCCGGGGTGGGATAGCAATTGACCTCAATTGCTATTAGCTCAATGTGGAGCTAACAGAGTGGGGAAAGCATTTAAGTCTCTAGCGTGCATCCATTGTGCTTCCTCTACAGGATGGTTCTTGAATTTTACTAAATATCTAGAATACCTTCGACCAGTTCTAGTGGTCATATAGTCAGTGTCTATGATGGCTTCGGGTTCAAGTATTTCAGTCTCTTCTTCTAGTAAAGGTGGGTTTTCATAGACAGGGTGGATAGGTAATTGGCCTCTAAATGGTCTCAATAAACTAATATGAAATGTATTATGAATTTTCCAATGAGATGGCAGTTCTAACTTGAAAGCATTGTCATTAATCTTATGAATGATTCTAAATGGTCCGTAGAATCTAGGAGCTAATTTGACAACTGGATGTCTATCTACACTTTGCAGTCTACGCTTTTCTATTCTAAGCCAAACATAATCATCAACTTTGAAATTCATAGCTTGTCTTTTCTTGTTGGCTTGTTTGGTATATGATTGTTGGGCTTTAGCAATCATATCCTTAACCTCATCAAAAATAGTATTATGCATAACAGCAATATCATCAGCACTCTGAATTCTATTAGACAAAGATGCAACAGGTGTAGATAATCTATATCCATAAATAACTTCAAAAGGTGCTTTCTTTGTAGATGTGTGCGGTGTATTATTGTAAGCAAACTGTAATAAATGTAAATGAGTATCCCATGTCTGAGGTTTAGAGATAGTGTATGCACGTAAAAGATCTAAAATGGTGCTATTTGTGGCTTCTGTTTGTCCATTTGTTTCTGGATGAAATGCAGATGAAAAATCAATCTTTGTGCCTAGATTTGCAAACAGTGTAATCCAAAAATTATTACAAAATCTAGAATCTCGATCTGAAATAATCACTTTTGGCAATCCATGGTTAGTAAAAACAGTTTTCAAAAATAACTGTGCTGCTTGTGATGCTGTTAAAGTTTTCTTACATGCAATGAAATATGCTTGCTTACTAAATCTATCTACAATTGTCCAAATCATGTCATGGTTAGATTTAGTATTTGGTAAACCAGTAATGAAATCCATAGATATATGTTCCCAAGGTTTAGATGGAATAGACAAAGGCATTAATAATCCATACTATTTACCATGATGTCTCTTTATTCTTTGACAAATCAAACATTCAGAAACGAAATTAGATACATCTGCATCCATATGTGGCCAATAAAAATCTTCAGTTAACATGCGTAATGTAGAAATGATACCTCTATGACCTTGATATGGGGGACAATGAATTTCATTCAAAACAAAAGATCGGAATGGAATAGTAACACACAGTCTCTTTTCAAAGAACATGAATCCATCATTATATGACAATGAATCAACAGGAATGAAATTATTTTGAACTAATTTTTGCCAATCAGAATGAAAAGTAATATCCTGGTGATATGTGTCTTTCATAGCAATCAAAGAATCAAAAGATATGATAGAAATGTTATGAATTGCACGTCTTCTACTCAATGCATCGGCAACTACATTTTCTTTTCCAGGTTGGTATTGAATGATAGGATGGAAACTTTGAATGAATGAAGCCCATTTGATATGACGGTCAAAAATTTGGGGTTGGCTAAGTAGATGTCTAATGCTTTGCTGGTCGGTCTTTATCATGAATTCTGAACCCATTAAATAATGCTTCCATCGTTTTAATGCTTGTACAACTGCTAAAAGTTCTTTGTCATAAGTGGAATATTTAAGCTCAGAGGGTTTCAGCTTAGAACTAGAATATGCTATTGGATGGTTGTCTTGCATTAGTACGGCTCCTATTCCCGATCCGCTAGCATCAGTCACAACTAGAAAGAATGGTCTATTAAAGTCAGGTAACTGTAGAACAGGGGCATTAGTTAATGCACGTTTCAGTAAAACAAAGGATTTCTGCTGAGTTTCAGTCCATTGATAAACAATTCCTTTCTTAAGAAGTTTTGTTAATGGTAAAGCAAGTAATGAGAAGTTACGTACAAACTTCCTATAGAAACTAGCAAGACCAAGGAATGAGCGTAATTCATGTACATTTTTAGGAATAGGCCAATGCAATATTGCGTCAATTTTCTTAAGATCAACTTTAATTCCTTCTTTTGATACAATATGACCTAGATATTCTATTTCTGTCTTAAAGAATTCACTCTTGTCAGGATTTGCAAACAATTGATTTTCTTTCAGTAATTGAAAAACTAATGATAAATGCTCATAATGCTCTTTTTCACTTTGACTGAACACTAAAATATCATCAAAGAAAACAATCACACAATACTGATATTTCAGAAAAATACGGTTCATCATTCTACTGAAAGTAGCAGGTGCATTAGTTAATCCGAATGGCATGACTAAGAATTCGTAATGGCCAAACTGTGTCCTGAATGCAATCTTAAATATGTTAGTTCTATCTAACCTCACCTGATGATATCCAGACTTAAGGTCAATTTTACTAAATATAGAAGATCCTTGCAGTTTGTCCATAAGGTCATCAACTCTAGGTATAGGATACCTATTCTTAACAGTGATCTTATTTAATGCTCGGTAGTCAATACACATACGATAAGTATTATTCTTTTTCTTGACTAAGAGCACAGGTGCACCGAATGGAGAACTGCTAGGTCGAATTAAGCCTCTATTTAGTAATTCTTCAACTTGACTCTGGATTTCTTTTTGCTCTATTTGATTGTGCCTATATGGGGCTTTGCAAGGTGGTTGTGTGCCAGGTATTAGGTCAATCTTATGGTCTTCTGGACGTGATGGAGGTAAACCTGGTGGTAGGTCTTCTGCAAAACAGTCCTTAAAATATGCGAGAAATTCCTTATGCCTAGGGTGCATATGATTTTCCTTTGCATGCAATTCATTCACCCAAATGAGATATGATTTAGTATTCTTGCGTAGTGCACGTTTTGCTTGAGTATGCGAAAGCAGTGGAAAAATATGAGATGCATGCATACCAAATAATGTAATAGATTTTCCTTGAAAATTAATATTCATTGTGTGTGTGGAATAATCTATATTGGGATTATGTTGGTGTCTCCATGGCATTCCTAGAATAATGTCGCTTGACTGTAATGGGACAACTAAGAAATTTCTTCTTTCAATGTATGGACCAATTTGAATTTCTAAATCTTGAACTTCTTGTGTGCCATTGTACCTAGTGCCTAAAAATGCAGCTTTTATGCGATAATGTGTAGGTACAGTATGCAATTTTAATTCCTTTACCAATTTTGCTGAAATAAAGTCATGGGTATTACCGTCATCATGCAATATAGTTCTTTCTTTTCCATGCACCATACATTTCATAGTCAACAATGAATGTGAAGTAGGCATACCTGGTAAAGTGTCGGAAGTAGTAGTAATATCATCCTCTTCTTCAGTGAAATCTGGCATATCCTCATGCTCTTCTTCGTCCATGGCTCCAAGGTAGTTGATATGTGCTGATGGCTTCTTTGAATGACAATTTGCTGCGAGATGCCCTGGCTGGTGACACTTGTAGCATACTATTGGCTTAGCTTTGGTCACATTATTTGCAATGGCTGGGAGTCTGGGTATATTTGGATTTGCTTGTGGAATAGGTTTAGAATTTGAATTGACAGTGGATGGTAATGCAGGTGGTTTAGGCCAATTCTTGCGGAAAGATGGTGATGAGAAACGACCTGGATTAAACCTTCGAAAATTGGAATTGAATTGTTTAGATCCATAATTACCGTTTGCTTGGAATGGCTGTGGTCGTCGATCTCTTCCGCGTAACTTATCTTCAGTGTCGTGAGCTAAGGAGATGGCGTCTTCAAGGGTAGCAGGCTTGAACATGTTCACTTCAGCGTAGTAATGTCCAAGAAGTCCAGACATATACTTCCGCTTATGTGTCGTCTCTGGTACGTCTTCAAGCATGCGTAGCTGTAGGAGTGCATTCCAAAAACGCTCTGTATACTGTGGAATAGGCTCACGATCTCGCTGTTGAAGTAAATCCCATTGCTTGATAGCCTTCTCATGAAATTGCGGTGGAAGGAAATTTTGCATGAACTTCTTCTTGAAATCTTCCCAAGTAGCAGGACATTCTATACTCTTGCGGACTACAGTCCACCAAAGTGATGCTCTGTCTATCAGATGATTAGTAACACACTTGATTTTATCTTTTTCGGGATAAGTTTCCTAATGGAAATAGTTATCAAACTGGCTAATGAATGATAAAACAGTCTTTCCTTCTCTTATGCCATTGAAAGTGCGAAACTTGAAACTTCGTTTACTTATCTTGGATTCCTTGCGAATGGTTTGTGCTTCAAGAGTGGCGTCGATGGTACGGCGAATCAAATCTTCAGCTTGAGGTTCTTCTTTATCGGTGGATGCTCTTTGTAGCTTTGTCAATTGCGCTTGCAAGGCTTGCCTAGCTCTTCGCTCTTCTTCCAATTGCAGCATGATAAGATCCAGCTTTTGTTCCATGGTAGGCTCGGGTAGATCATCTTCAGCCATAGGATCATCCATATGTGGGGTAGTCATCCTGTAAAACTCAACAAACCTTTCTCACTCAAAATCAGTTAGCGGGATGAGCGTAGCTCAAATTTGGGGTTACAAGGCTATGTATTTTTTTGGATATTTCTTCTTCAATTTTCAGAAATTCTGCAATATTTCTATCTCCGTTTGCTGAAAGCACTTCAAGGAACTTGTAGATAGGTAGAACAGCTTGCTGCGAACAAGTTTCCAGTTCAGAGTTTTTGCATACGAACAAGTCTTCTATGAGTTTTAAGCACTAGTCAGTTCTGATTTAGTCTGACTTGCAGAGTTGCAAACTTAGCAGACTTGCAGAGTTGTTGACTTGCTGGACTTAGGCCGACTTGCAGAACTTGCAGAACTTGATTACCGTCGACTTGCTGAACTTGACTTTGACAGCGCAGGACCTGGAGTTTGTGGACTTCCTTGTCCTGTGTGATTTGCAGAACTTGGCTTAATTTGACTTGGGTAATTAAGCTTAATAGCTTAATGGTGGACTAACAGGTCGTCGTTTTTTTTCGTGGGGGGGGGGGGGGTGTTTTTTGGCCGCGCGAGAAATTCGGAGGGCCCTTCTTGCAGATCGACGTGAAGTTTTGAAGCTTAATAAGCTTCTTAAGCTTTCTCTAAGCTTATTGAAGGAAATTATGATAAAAACAATGAAGCTTATCTCTGGTTTTCAACGACTTAATGAAGGAGGTGTTTGCGTGGTCCTCTGCCTGCAGAGCCTGGTCCTTCGCGATCTGACAGTGGAAACAGGGGTTCTTGATCGCCAGAAGTCTGCCTGTATCGACGGTTCGCAACGAGATTGACTGTAGAGGCCGTTTGTTCCTGGAGCTCCGCCTTCGCCCGAGATTGGTGGCGATTGGAAGCTCTTGATCTCTGCTCCGCTCTAATACCACTGGTGCGCAGATCGGACGCAGATAGCTCACGTGGTGAATCCCGGAAGGTCCCCAAGAACAAAGTACTCTACCTTTTTGCACAAAAAACCATGTAAAAGCATGCACGACAAGAGGCAAGAGACAAATTGGGTTCAATCTCCCCCATGCCTTGTGTGAGCGCTTCACAAAAGCATGTATTTTATGTATATTTCCAATCTTCATGCTCAATAATAGCCCAATTACAAAAATATGACAAGCTTTTTAGCTTTTGAGTTTGCTTTCTACAAAAATAGAAAAATAAAGCTAATGGACGGTGCCCATAGAGTCTGGCACGCCCAATCTCAATGTCCAAATAGAAATAACATATCCAGGCGCATAAGCACATACAAAATAATAATAAATAATCGATGTCTCAATAGACATAACAAAATATAGGCGTGGCGCCTATCAAAATCTAGTCCAAGAGTCGAAAATCCGCTAGACTCCAATGCTTTCCTCCGCCACTGCTGCTATCTCTACACATCAACTGAAGCATTCACAATCGTTAGTAAAATAATACAATTAAACCGACAAAAGTGAATACCTAGCAGTCTTCAGCTACATAAATAAATCAACTGGTTAGAAATAAATCCTAACCTTAATTTATTACGAGTGCGCACTCTAAACTCATAAACGTTTATTAATTTAATATGCATTTTACGGAATCACCCATGTACACACTAAATTAATGAAACGCCCGAAAAGGACAGGCGTCCCCATCAACTTCTCACACAAAGAATCCTCTTTGTGTATGAGCCCCGATCATCTAAGTTTACGGAATCCACCGTGGAATATGCCTCCTGGCATCATACCCCCGGGGTGGGATAGCAATTGACCTCAATTGCTATTAGCTCAATGTGGAGCTAACAGAGTGGGGAAAGCATTTAAGTCTCTAGCGTGCATCCATTGTGCTTCCTCTACAGGATGGTTCTTGAATTTTACTAAATATCTAGAATACCTTCGACCAGTTCTAGTGGTCATATAGTCAGTGTCTATGATGGCTTCGGGTTCAAGTATTTCAGTCTCTTCTTCTAGTAAAGGTGGGTTTTCATAGACAGGGTGGATAGGTAATTGGCCTCTAAATGGTCTCAATAAACTAATATGAAATGTATTATGAATTTTCCAATGAGATGGCAGTTCTAACTTGAAAGCATTGTCATTAATCTTATGAATGATTCTAAATGGTCCGTAGAATCTAGGAGCTAATTTGACAACTGGATGTCTATCTACACTTTGCAGTCTACGCTTTTCTATTCTAAGCCAAACATAATCATCAACTTTGAAATTCATAGCTTGTCTTTTCTTGTTGGCTTGTTTGGTATATGATTGTTGGGCTTTAGCAATCATATCCTTAACCTCATCAAAAATAGTATTATGCATAACAGCAATATCATCAGCACTCTGAATTCTATTAGACAAAGATGCAACAGGTGTAGATAATCTATATCCATAAATAACTTCAAAAGGTGCTTTCTTTGTAGATGTGTGCGGTGTATTATTGTAAGCAAACTGTAATAAATGTAAATGAGTATCCCATGTCTGAGGTTTAGAGATAGTGTATGCACGTAAAAGATCTAAAATGGTGCTATTTGTGGCTTCTGTTTGTCCATTTGTTTCTGGATGAAATGCAGATGAAAAATCAATCTTTGTGCCTAGATTTGCAAACAGTGTAATCCAAAAATTATTACAAAATCTAGAATCTCGATCTGAAATAATCACTTTTGGCAATCCATGGTTAGTAAAAACAGTTTTCAAAAATAACTGTGCTGCTTGTGATGCTGTTAAAGTTTTCTTACATGCAATGAAATATGCTTGCTTACTAAATCTATCTACAATTGTCCAAATCATGTCATGGTTAGATTTAGTATTTGGTAAACCAGTAATGAAATCCATAGATATATGTTCCCAAGGTTTAGATGGAATAGACAAAGGCATTAATAATCCATACTATTTACCATGATGTCTCTTTATTCTTTGACAAATCAAACATTCAGAAACGAAATTAGATACATCTGCATCCATATGTGGCCAATAAAAATCTTCAGTTAACATGCGTAATGTAGAAATGATACCTCTATGACCTTGATATGGGGGACAATGAATTTCATTCAAAACAAAAGATCGGAATGGAATAGTAACACACAGTCTCTTTTCAAAGAACATGAATCCATCATTATATGACAATGAATCAACAGGAATGAAATTATTTTGAACTAATTTTTGCCAATCAGAATGAAAAGTAATATCCTGGTGATATGTGTCTTTCATAGCAATCAAAGAATCAAAAGATATGATAGAAATGTTATGAATTGCACGTCTTCTACTCAATGCATCGGCAACTACATTTTCTTTTCCAGGTTGGTATTGAATGATAGGATGGAAACTTTGAATGAATGAAGCCCATTTGATATGACGGTCAAAAATTTGGGGTTGGCTAAGTAGATGTCTAATGCTTTGCTGGTCGGTCTTTATCATGAATTCTGAACCCATTAAATAATGCTTCCATCGTTTTAATGCTTGTACAACTGCTAAAAGTTCTTTGTCATAAGTGGAATATTTAAGCTCAGAGGGTTTCAGCTTAGAACTAGAATATGCTATTGGATGGTTGTCTTGCATTAGTACGGCTCCTATTCCCGATCCGCTAGCATCAGTCACAACTAGAAAGAATGGTCTATTAAAGTCAGGTAACTGTAGAACAGGGGCATTAGTTAATGCACGTTTCAGTAAAACAAAGGATTTCTGCTGAGTTTCAGTCCATTGATAAACAATTCCTTTCTTAAGAAGTTTTGTTAATGGTAAAGCAAGTAATGAGAAGTTACGTACAAACTTCCTATAGAAACTAGCAAGACCAAGGAATGAGCGTAATTCATGTACATTTTTAGGAATAGGCCAATGCAATATTGCGTCAATTTTCTTAAGATCAACTTTAATTCCTTCTTTTGATACAATATGACCTAGATATTCTATTTCTGTCTTAAAGAATTCACTCTTGTCAGGATTTGCAAACAATTGATTTTCTTTCAGTAATTGAAAAACTAATGATAAATGCTCATAATGCTCTTTTTCACTTTGACTGAACACTAAAATATCATCAAAGAAAACAATCACACAATACTGATATTTCAGAAAAATACGGTTCATCATTCTACTGAAAGTAGCAGGTGCATTAGTTAATCCGAATGGCATGACTAAGAATTCGTAATGGCCAAACTGTGTCCTGAATGCAATCTTAAATATGTTAGTTCTATCTAACCTCACCTGATGATATCCAGACTTAAGGTCAATTTTACTAAATATAGAAGATCCTTGCAGTTTGTCCATAAGGTCATCAACTCTAGGTATAGGATACCTATTCTTAACAGTGATCTTATTTAATGCTCGGTAGTCAATACACATACGATAAGTATTATTCTTTTTCTTGACTAAGAGCACAGGTGCACCGAATGGAGAACTGCTAGGTCGAATTAAGCCTCTATTTAGTAATTCTTCAACTTGACTCTGGATTTCTTTTTGCTCTATTTGATTGTGCCTATATGGGGCTTTGCAAGGTGGTTGTGTGCCAGGTATTAGGTCAATCTTATGGTCTTCTGGACGTGATGGAGGTAAACCTGGTGGTAGGTCTTCTGCAAAACAGTCCTTAAAATATGCGAGAAATTCCTTATGCCTAGGGTGCATATGATTTTCCTTTGCATGCAATTCATTCACCCAAATGAGATATGATTTAGTATTCTTGCGTAGTGCACGTTTTGCTTGAGTATGCGAAAGCAGTGGAAAAATATGAGATGCATGCATACCAAATAATGTAATAGATTTTCCTTGAAAATTAATATTCATTGTGTGTGTGGAATAATCTATATTGGGATTATGTTGGTGTCTCCATGGCATTCCTAGAATAATGTCGCTTGACTGTAATGGGACAACTAAGAAATTTCTTCTTTCAATGTATGGACCAATTTGAATTTCTAAATCTTGAACTTCTTGTGTGCCATTGTACCTAGTGCCTAAAAATGCAGCTTTTATGCGATAATGTGTAGGTACAGTATGCAATTTTAATTCCTTTACCAATTTTGCTGAAATAAAGTCATGGGTATTACCGTCATCATGCAATATAGTTCTTTCTTTTCCATGCACCATACATTTCATAGTCAACAATGAATGTGAAGTAGGCATACCTGGTAAAGTGTCGGAAGTAGTAGTAATATCATCCTCTTCTTCAGTGAAATCTGGCATATCCTCATGCTCTTCTTCGTCCATGGCTCCAAGGTAGTTGATATGTGCTGATGGCTTCTTTGAATGACAATTTGCTGCGAGATGCCCTGGCTGGTGACACTTGTAGCATACTATTGGCTTAGCTTTGGTCACATTATTTGCAATGGCTGGGAGTCTGGGTATATTTGGATTTGCTTGTGGAATAGGTTTAGAATTTGAATTGACAGTGGATGGTAATGCAGGTGGTTTAGGCCAATTCTTGCGGAAAGATGGTGATGAGAAACGACCTGGATTAAACCTTCGAAAATTGGAATTGAATTGTTTAGATCCATAATTACCGTTTGCTTGGAATGGCTGTGGTCGTCGATCTCTTCCGCGTAACTTATCTTCAGTGTCGTGAGCTAAGGAGATGGCGTCTTCAAGGGTAGCAGGCTTGAACATGTTCACTTCAGCGTAGTAATGTCCAAGAAGTCCAGACATATACTTCCGCTTATGTGTCGTCTCTGGTACGTCTTCAAGCATGCGTAGCTGTAGGAGTGCATTCCAAAAACGCTCTGTATACTGTGGAATAGGCTCACGATCTCGCTGTTGAAGTAAATCCCATTGCTTGATAGCCTTCTCATGAAATTGCGGTGGAAGGAAATTTTGCATGAACTTCTTCTTGAAATCTTCCCAAGTAGCAGGACATTCTATACTCTTGCGGACTACAGTCCACCAAAGTGATGCTCTGTCTATCAGATGATTAGTAACACACTTGATTTTATCTTTTTCGGGATAAGTTTCCTAATGGAAATAGTTATCAAACTGGCTAATGAATGATAAAACAGTCTTTCCTTCTCTTATGCCATTGAAAGTGCGAAACTTGAAACTTCGTTTACTTATCTTGGATTCCTTGCGAATGGTTTGTGCTTCAAGAGTGGCGTCGATGGTACGGCGAATCAAATCTTCAGCTTGAGGTTCTTCTTTATCGGTGGACGCTCTTTGTAGCTTTGTCAATTGCGCTTGCAAGGCTTGCCTAGCTCTTCGCTCTTCTTCCAATTGCAGCATGATAAGATCCAGCTTTTGTTCCATGGTAGGCTCGGGTAGATCATCTTCAGCCATAGGATCATCCATATGTGGGGTAGTCATCCTGTAAAACTCAACAAACCTTTCTCACTCAAAATCAGTTAGCGGGATGAGCGTAGCTCAAATTTGGGGTTACAAGGCTATGTATTTTTTTGGATATTTCTTCTTCAATTTTCAGAAATTCTGCAATATTTCTATCTCCGTTTGCTGAAAGCACTTCAAGGAACTTGTAGATAGGTAGAACAGCTTGCTGCGAACAACTTTCCAGTTCAGAGTTTTTGCATACGAACAAGTCTTCTATGAGTTTTAAGCACTAGTCAGTTCTGATTTAGTCTGACTTGCAGAGTTGCAAACTTAGCAGACTTGCAGAGTTGTTGACTTGCTGGACTTAGGCCGACTTGCAGAACTTGCAGAACTTGATTACCGTCGACTTGCTGAACTTGACTTTGACAGCGCAGGACCTGGAGTTTGTGGACTTCCTTGTCCTGTGTGATTTGCAGAACTTGGCTTAATTTGACTTGGGTAATTAAGCTTAATAGCTTAATGGTGGACTAACAGGTCGTCGTTTTTTTTCGTGGGGGGGGGGGGTGTTTTTTGGCCGCGCGAGAAATTCGGAGGGCCCTTCTTGCAGATCGACGTGAAGTTTTGAAGCTTAATAAGCTTCTTAAGCTTTCTCTAAGCTTATTGAAGGAAATTATGATAAAAACAATGAAGCTTATCTCTGGTTTTCAACGACTTAATGAAGGAGGTGTTTGCGTGGTCCTCTGCCTGCAGAGCCTGGTCCTTCGCGATCTGACAGTGGAAACAGGGGTTCTTGATCGCCAGAAGTCTGCCTGTATCGACGGTTCGCAACGAGATTGACTGTAGAGGCCGTTTGTTCCTGGAGCTCCGCCTTCGCCCGAGATTGGTGGCGATTGGAAGCTCTTGATCTCTGCTCCGCTCTAATACCACTGGTGCGCAGATCGGACGCAGATAGCTCACGTGGTGAATCCCGGAAGGTCCCCAAGAACAAAGTACTCTACCTTTTTGCACAAAAAACCATGTAAAAGCATGCACGACAAGAGGCAAGAGACAAATTGGGTTCAATCTCCCCCATGCCTTGTGTGAGCGCTTCACAAAAGCATGTATTTTATGTATATTTCCAATCTTCATGCTCAATAATAGCCCAATTACAAAAATATGACAAGCTTTTTAGCTTTTGAGTTTGCTTTCTACAAAAATAGAAAAATAAAGCTAATGGACGGTGCCCATAGAGTCTGGCACGCCCAATCTCAATGTCCAAATAGAAATAACATATCCAGGCGCATAAGCACATACAAAATAATAATAAATAATCGATGTCTCAATAGACATAACAAAATATAGGCGTGGCGCCTATCAAAATCTAGTCCAAGAGTCGAAAATCCGCTAGACTCCAATGCTTTCCTCCGCCACTGCTGCTATCTCTACACATCAACTGAAGCATTCACAATCGTTAGTAAAATAATACAATTAAACCGACAAAAGTGAATACCTAGCAGTCTTCAGCTACATAAATAAATCAACTGGTTAGAAATAAATCCTAACCTTAATTTATTACGAGTGCGCACTCTAAACTCATAAACGTTTATTAATTTAATATGCATTTTACGGAATCACCCATGTACACACTAAATTAATGAAACGCCCGAAAAGGACAGGCGTCCCCATCAACTTCTCACACAAAGAATCCTCTTTGTGTATGAGCCCCGATCATCTAAGTTTACGGAATCCACCGTGGAATATGCCTCCTGGCATCATACCCCCGGGGTGGGATAGCAATTGACCTCAATTGCTATTAGCTCAATGTGGAGCTAACAGAGTGGGGAAAGCATTTAAGTCTCTAGCGTGCATCCATTGTGCTTCCTCTACAGGATGGTTCTTGAATTTTACTAAATATCTAGAATACCTTCGACCAGTTCTAGTGGTCATATAGTCAGTGTCTATGATGGCTTCGGGTTCAAGTATTTCAGTCTCTTCTTCTAGTAAAGGTGGGTTTTCATAGACAGGGTGGATAGGTAATTGGCCTCTAAATGGTCTCAATAAACTAATATGAAATGTATTATGAATTTTCCAATGAGATGGCAGTTCTAACTTGAAAGCATTGTCATTAATCTTATGAATGATTCTAAATGGTCCGTAGAATCTAGGAGCTAATTTGACAACTGGATGTCTATCTACACTTTGCAGTCTACGCTTTTCTATTCTAAGCCAAACATAATCATCAACTTTGAAATTCATAGCTTGTCTTTTCTTGTTGGCTTGTTTGGTATATGATTGTTGGGCTTTAGCAATCATATCCTTAACCTCATCAAAAATAGTATTATGCATAACAGCAATATCATCAGCACTCTGAATTCTATTAGACAAAGATGCAACATGTGTAGATAATCTATATCCATAAATAACTTCAAAAGGTGCTTTCTTTGTAGATGTGTGCGGTGTATTATTGTAAGCAAACTGTAATAAATGTAAATGAGTATCCCATGTCTGAGGTTTAGAGATAGTGTATGCACGTAAAAGATCTAAAATGGTGCTATTTGTGGCTTCTGTTTGTCCATTTGTTTCTGGATGAAATGCAGATGAAAAATCAATCTTTGTGCCTAGATTTGCAAACAGTGTAATCCAAAAATTATTACAAAATCTAGAATCTCGATCTGAAATAATCACTTTTGGCAATCCATGGTTAGTAAAAACAGTTTTCAAAAATAACTGTGCTGCTTGTGATGCTGTTAAAGTTTTCTTACATGCAATGAAATATGCTTGCTTACTAAATCTATCTACAATTGTCCAAATCATGTCATGGTTAGATTTAGTATTTGGTAAACCAGTAATGAAATCCATAGATATATGTTCCCAAGGTTTAGATGGAATAGACAAAGGCATTAATAATCCATACTATTTACCATGATGTCTCTTTATTCTTTGACAAATCAAACATTCAGAAACGAAATTAGATACATCTGCATCCATATGTGGCCAATAAAAATCTTCAGTTAACATGCGTAATGTAGAAATGATACCTCTATGACCTTGATATGGGGGACAATGAATTTCATTCAAAACAAAAGATCGGAATGGAATAGTAACACACAGTCTCTTTTCAAAGAACATGAATCCATCATTATATGACAATGAATCAACAGGAATGAAATTATTTTGAACTAATTTTTGCCAATCAGAATGAAAAGTAATATCCTGGTGATATGTGTCTTTCATAGCAATCAAAGAATCAAAAGATATGATAGAAATGTTATGAATTGCACGTCTTCTACTCAATGCATCGGCAACTACATTTTCTTTTCCAGGTTGGTATTGAATGATAGGATGGAAACTTTGAATGAATGAAGCCCATTTGATATGACGGTCAAAAATTTGGGGTTGGCTAAGTAGATGTCTAATGCTTTGCTGGTCGGTCTTTATCATGAATTCTGAACCCATTAAATAATGCTTCCATCGTTTTAATGCTTGTACAACTGCTAAAAGTTCTTTGTCATAAGTGGAATATTTAAGCTCAGAGGGTTTCAGCTTAGAACTAGAATATGCTATTGGATGGTTGTCTTGCATTAGTACGGCTCCTATTCCCGATCCGCTAGCATCAGTCACAACTAGAAAGAATGGTCTATTAAAGTCAGGTAACTGTAGAACAGGGGCATTAGTTAATGCACGTTTCAGTAAAACAAAGGATTTCTGCTGAGTTTCAGTCCATTGATAAACAATTCCTTTCTTAAGAAGTTTTGTTAATGGTAAAGCAAGTAATGAGAAGTTACGTACAAACTTCCTATAGAAACTAGCAAGACCAAGGAATGAGCGTAATTCATGTACATTTTTAGGAATAGGCCAATGCAATATTGCGTCAATTTTCTTAAGATCAACTTTAATTCCTTCTTTTGATACAATATGACCTAGATATTCTATTTCTGTCTTAAAGAATTCACTCTTGTCAGGATTTGCAAACAATTGATTTTCTTTCAGTAATTGAAAAACTAATGATAAATGCTCATAATGCTCTTTTTCACTTTGACTGAACACTAAAATATCATCAAAGAAAACAATCACACAATACTGATATTTCAGAAAAATACGGTTCATCATTCTACTGAAAGTAGCAGGTGCATTAGTTAATCCGAATGGCATGACTAAGAATTCGTAATGGCCAAACTGTGTCCTGAATGCAATCTTAAATATGTTAGTTCTATCTAACCTCACCTGATGATATCCAGACTTAAGGTCAATTTTACTAAATATAGAAGATCCTTGCAGTTTGTCCATAAGGTCATCAACTCTAGGTATAGGATACCTATTCTTAACAGTGATCTTATTTAATGCTCGGTAGTCAATACACATACGATAAGTATTATTCTTTTTCTTGACTAAGAGCACAGGTGCACCGAATGGAGAACTGCTAGGTCGAATTAAGCCTCTATTTAGTAATTCTTCAACTTGACTCTGGATTTCTTTTTGCTCTATTTGATTGTGCCTATATGGGGCTTTGCAAGGTGGTTGTGTGCCAGGTATTAGGTCAATCTTATGGTCTTCTGGACGTGATGGAGGTAAACCTGGTGGTAGGTCTTCTGCAAAACAGTCCTTAAAATATGCGAGAAATTCCTTATGCCTAGGGTGCATATGATTTTCCTTTGCATGCAATTCATTCACCCAAATGAGATATGATTTAGTATTCTTGCGTAGTGCACGTTTTGCTTGAGTATGCGAAAGCAGTGGAAAAATATGAGATGCATGCATACCAAATAATGTAATAGATTTTCCTTGAAAATTAATATTCATTGTGTGTGTGGAATAATCTATATTGGGATTATGTTGGTGTCTCCATGGCATTCCTAGAATAATGTCGCTTGACTGTAATGGGACAACTAAGAAATTTCTTCTTTCAATGTATGGACCAATTTGAATTTCTAAATCTTGAACTTCTTGTGTGCCATTGTACCTAGTGCCTAAAAATGCAGCTTTTATGCGATAATGTGTAGGTACAGTATGCAATTTTAATTCCTTTACCAATTTTGCTGAAATAAAGTCATGGGTATTACCGTCATCATGCAATATAGTTCTTTCTTTTCCATGCACCATACATTTCATAGTCAACAATGAATGTGAAGTAGGCATACCTGGTAAAGTGTCGGAAGTAGTAGTAATATCATCCTCTTCTTCAGTGAAATCTGGCATATCCTCATGCTCTTCTTCGTCCATGGCTCCAAGGTAGTTGATATGTGCTGATGGCTTCTTTGAATGACAATTTGCTGCGAGATGCCCTGGCTGGTGACACTTGTAGCATACTATTGGCTTAGCTTTGGTCACATTATTTGCAATGGCTGGGAGTCTGGGTATATTTGGATTTGCTTGTGGAATAGGTTTAGAATTTGAATTGACAGTGGATGGTAATGCAGGTGGTTTAGGCCAATTCTTGCGGAAAGATGGTGATGAGAAACGACCTGGATTAAACCTTCGAAAATTGGAATTGAATTGTTTAGATCCATAATTACCGTTTGCTTGGAATGGCTGTGGTCGTCGATCTCTTCCGCGTAACTTATCTTCAGTGTCGTGAGCTAAGGAGATGGCGTCTTCAAGGGTAGCAGGCTTGAACATGTTCACTTCAGCGTAGTAATGTCCAAGAAGTCCAGACATATACTTCCGCTTATGTGTCGTCTCTGGTACGTCTTCAAGCATGCGTAGCTGTAGGAGTGCATTCCAAAAACGCTCTGTATACTGTGGAATAGGCTCACGATCTCGCTGTTGAAGTAAATCCCATTGCTTGATAGCCTTCTCATGAAATTGCGGTGGAAGGAAATTTTGCATGAACTTCTTCTTGAAATCTTCCCAAGTAGCAGGACATTCTATACTCTTGCGGACTACAGTCCACCAAAGTGATGCTCTGTCTATCAGATGATTAGTAACACACTTGATTTTATCTTTTTCGGGATAAGTTTCCTAATGGAAATAGTTATCAAACTGGCTAATGAATGATAAAACAGTCTTTCCTTCTCTTATGCCATTGAAAGTGCGAAACTTGAAACTTCGTTTACTTATCTTGGATTCCTTGCGAATGGTTTGTGCTTCAAGAGTGGCGTCGATGGTACGGCGAATCAAATCTTCAGCTTGAGGTTCTTCTTTATCGGTGGACGCTCTTTGTAGCTTTGTCAATTGCGCTTGCAAGGCTTGCCTAGCTCTTCGCTCTTCTTCCAATTGCAGCATGATAAGATCCAGCTTTTGTTCCATGGTAGGCTCGGGTAGATCATCTTCAGCCATAGGATCATCCATATGTGGGGTAGTCATCCTGTAAAACTCAACAAACCTTTCTCACTCAAAATCAGTTAGCGGGATGAGCGTAGCTCAAATTTGGGGTTACAAGGCTATGTATTTTTTTGGATATTTCTTCTTCAATTTTCAGAAATTCTGCAATATTTCTATCTCCGTTTGCTGAAAGCACTTCAAGGAACTTGTAGATAGGTAGAACAGCTTGCTGCGAACAAGTTTCCAGTTCAGAGTTTTTGCATACGAACAAGTCTTCTATGAGTTTTAAGCACTAGTCAGTTCTGATTTAGTCTGACTTGCAGAGTTGCAAACTTAGCAGACTTGCAGAGTTGTTGACTTGCTGGACTTAGGCCGACTTGCAGAACTTGCAGAACTTGATTACCGTCGACTTGCTGAACTTGACTTTGACAGCGCAGGACCTGGAGTTTGTGGACTTCCTTGTCCTGTGTGATTTGCAGAACTTGGCTTAATTTGACTTGGGTAATTAAGCTTAATAGCTTAATGGTGGACTAACAGGTCGTCGTTTTTTTTCGTGGGGGGGGGGGGGTGTTTTTTGGCCGCGCGAGAAATTCGGAGGGCCCTTCTTGCAGATCGACGTGAAGTTTTGAAGCTTAATAAGCTTCTTAAGCTTTCTCTAAGCTTATTGAAGGAAATTATGATAAAAACAATGAAGCTTATCTCTGGTTTTCAACGACTTAATGAAGGAGGTGTTTGCGTGGTCCTCTGCCTGCAGAGCCTGGTCCTTCGCGATCTGACAGTGGAAACAGGGGTTCTTGATCGCCAGAAGTCTGCCTGTATCGACGGTTCGCAACGAGATTGACTGTAGAGGCCGTTTGTTCCTGGAGCTCCGCCTTCGCCCGAGATTGGTGGCGATTGGAAGCTCTTGATCTCTGCTCCGCTCTAATACCACTGGTGCGCAGATCGGACGCAGATAGCTCACGTGGTGAATCCCGGAAGGTCCCCAAGAACAAAGTACTCTACCTTTTTGCACAAAAAACCATGTAAAAGCATGCACGACAAGAGGCAAGAGACAAATTGGGTTCAATCTCCCCCATGCCTTGTGTGAGCGCTTCACAAAAGCATGTATTTTATGTATATTTCCAATCTTCATGCTCAATAATAGCCCAATTACAAAAATATGACAAGCTTTTTAGCTTTTGAGTTTGCTTTCTACAAAAATAGAAAAATAAAGCTAATGGACGGTGCCCATAGAGTCTGGCACGCCCAATCTCAATGTCCAAATAGAAATAACATATCCAGGCGCATAAGCACATACAAAATAATAATAAATAATCGATGTCTCAATAGACATAACAAAATATAGGCGTGGCGCCTATCAAAATCTAGTCCAAGAGTCGAAAATCCGCTAGACTCCAATGCTTTCCTCCGCCACTGCTGCTATCTCTACACATCAACTGAAGCATTCACAATCGTTAGTAAAATAATACAATTAAACCGACAAAAGTGAATACCTAGCAGTCTTCAGCTACATAAATAAATCAACTGGTTAGAAATAAATCCTAACCTTAATTTATTACGAGTGCGCACTCTAAACTCATAAACGTTTATTAATTTAATATGCATTTTACGGAATCACCCATGTACACACTAAATTAATGAAACGCCCGAAAAGGACAGGCGTCCCCATCAACTTCTCACACAAAGAATCCTCTTTGTGTATGAGCCCCGATCATCTAAGTTTACGGAATCCACCGTGGAATATGCCTCCTGGCATCATACCCCCGGGGTGGGATAGCAATTGACCTCAATTGCTATTAGCTCAATGTGGAGCTAACAGAGTGGGGAAAGCATTTAAGTCTCTAGCGTGCATCCATTGTGCTTCCTCTACAGGATGGTTCTTGAATTTTACTAAATATCTAGAATACCTTCGACCAGTTCTAGTGGTCATATAGTCAGTGTCTATGATGGCTTCGGGTTCAAGTATTTCAGTCTCTTCTTCTAGTAAAGGTGGGTTTTCATAGACAGGGTGGATAGGTAATTGGCCTCTAAATGGTCTCAATAAACTAATATGAAATGTATTATGAATTTTCCAATGAGATGGCAGTTCTAACTTGAAAGCATTGTCATTAATCTTATGAATGATTCTAAATGGTCCGTAGAATCTAGGAGCTAATTTGACAACTGGATGTCTATCTACACTTTGCAGTCTACGCTTTTCTATTCTAAGCCAAACATAATCATCAACTTTGAAATTCATAGCTTGTCTTTTCTTGTTGGCTTGTTTGGTATATGATTGTTGGGCTTTAGCAATCATATCCTTAACCTCATCAAAAATAGTATTATGCATAACAGCAATATCATCAGCACTCTGAATTCTATTAGACAAAGATGCAACAGGTGTAGATAATCTATATCCATAAATAACTTCAAAAGGTGCTTTCTTTGTAGATGTGTGCGGTGTATTATTGTAAGCAAACTGTAATAAATGTAAATGAGTATCCCATGTCTGAGGTTTAGAGATAGTGTATGCACGTAAAAGATCTAAAATGGTGCTATTTGTGGCTTCTGTTTGTCCATTTGTTTCTGGATGAAATGCAGATGAAAAATCAATCTTTGTGCCTAGATTTGCAAACAGTGTAATCCAAAAATTATTACAAAATCTAGAATCTCGATCTGAAATAATCACTTTTGGCAATCCATGGTTAGTAAAAACAGTTTTCAAAAATAACTGTGCTGCTTGTGATGCTGTTAAAGTTTTCTTACATGCAATGAAATATGCTTGCTTACTAAATCTATCTACAATTGTCCAAATCATGTCATGGTTAGATTTAGTATTTGGTAAACCAGTAATGAAATCCATAGATATATGTTCCCAAGGTTTAGATGGAATAGACAAAGGCATTAATAATCCATACTATTTACCATGATGTCTCTTTATTCTTTGACAAATCAAACATTCAGAAACGAAATTAGATACATCTGCATCCATATGTGGCCAATAAAAATCTTCAGTTAACATGCGTAATGTAGAAATGATACCTCTATGACCTTGATATGGGGGACAATGAATTTCATTCAAAACAAAAGATCGAAATGGAATAGTAACACACAGTCTCTTTTCAAAGAACATGAATCCATCATTATATGACAATGAATCAACAGGAATGAAATTATTTTGAACTAATTTTTGCCAATCAGAATGAAAAGTAATATCCTGGTGATATGTGTCTTTCATAGCAATCAAAGAATCAAAAGATATGATAGAAATGTTATGAATTGCACGTCTTCTACTCAATGCATCGGCAACTACATTTTCTTTTCCAGGTTGGTATTGAATGATAGGATGGAAACTTTGAATGAATGAAGCCCATTTGATATGACGGTCAAAAATTTGGGGTTGGCTAAGTAGATGTCTAATGCTTTGCTGGTCGGTCTTTATCATGAATTCTGAACCCATTAAATAATGCTTCCATCGTTTTAATGCTTGTACAACTGCTAAAAGTTCTTTGTCATAAGTGGAATATTTAAGCTCAGAGGGTTTCAGCTTAGAACTAGAATATGCTATTGGATGGTTGTCTTGCATTAGTACGGCTCCTATTCCCGATCCGCTAGCATCAGTCACAACTAGAAAGAATGGTCTATTAAAGTCAGGTAACTGTAGAACAGGGGCATTAGTTAATGCACGTTTCAGTAAAACAAAGGATTTCTGCTGAGTTTCAGTCCATTGATAAACAATTCCTTTCTTAAGAAGTTTTGTTAATGGTAAAGCAAGTAATGAGAAGTTACGTACAAACTTCCTATAGAAACTAGCAAGACCAAGGAATGAGCGTAATTCATGTACATTTTTAGGAATAGGCCAATGCAATATTGCGTCAATTTTCTTAAGATCAACTTTAATTCCTTCTTTTGATACAATATGACCTAGATATTCTATTTCTGTCTTAAAGAATTCACTCTTGTCAGGATTTGCAAACAATTGATTTTCTTTCAGTAATTGAAAAACTAATGATAAATGCTCATAATGCTCTTTTTCACTTTGACTGAACACTAAAATATCATCAAAGAAAACAATCACACAATACTGATATTTCAGAAAAATACGGTTCATCATTCTACTGAAAGTAGCAGGTGCATTAGTTAATCCGAATGGCATGACTAAGAATTCGTAATGGCCAAACTGTGTCCTGAATGCAATCTTAAATATGTTAGTTCTATCTAACCTCACCTGATGATATCCAGACTTAAGGTCAATTTTACTAAATATAGAAGATCCTTGCAGTTTGTCCATAAGGTCATCAACTCTAGGTATAGGATACCTATTCTTAACAGTGATCTTATTTAATGCTCGGTAGTCAATACACATACGATAAGTATTATTCTTTTTCTTGACTAAGAGCACAGGTGCACCGAATGGAGAACTGCTAGGTCGAATTAAGCCTCTATTTAGTAATTCTTCAACTTGACTCTGGATTTCTTTTTGCTCTATTTGATTGTGCCTATATGGGGCTTTGCAAGGTGGTTGTGTGCCAGGTATTAGGTCAATCTTATGGTCTTCTGGACGTGATGGAGGTAAACCTGGTGGTAGGTCTTCTGCAAAACAGTCCTTAAAATATGCGAGAAATTCCTTATGCCTAGGGTGCATATGATTTTCCTTTGCATGCAATTCATTCACCCAAATGAGATATGATTTAGTATTCTTGCGTAGTGCACGTTTTGCTTGAGTATGCGAAAGCAGTGGAAAAATATGAGATGCATGCATACCAAATAATGTAATAGATTTTCCTTGAAAATTAATATTCATTGTGTGTGTGGAATAATCTATATTGGGATTATGTTGGTGTCTCCATGGCATTCCTAGAATAATGTCGCTTGACTGTAATGGGACAACTAAGAAATTTCTTCTTTCAATGTATGGACCAATTTGAATTTCTAAATCTTGAACTTCTTGTGTGCCATTGTACCTAGTGCCTAAAAATGCAGCTTTTATGCGATAATGTGTAGGTACAGTATGCAATTTTAATTCCTTTACCAATTTTGCTGAAATAAAGTCATGGGTATTACCGTCATCATGCAATATAGTTCTTTCTTTTCCATGCACCATACATTTCATAGTCAACAATGAATGTGAAGTAGGCATACCTGGTAAAGTGTCGGAAGTAGTAGTAATATCATCCTCTTCTTCAGTGAAATCTGGCATATCCTCATGCTCTTCTTCGTCCATGGCTCCAAGGTAGTTGATATGTGCTGATGGCTTCTTTGAATGACAATTTGCTGCGAGATGCCCTGGCTGGTGACACTTGTAGCATACTATTGGCTTAGCTTTGGTCACATTATTTGCAATGGCTGGGAGTCTGGGTATATTTGGATTTGCTTGTGGAATAGGTTTAGAATTTGAATTGACAGTGGATGGTAATGCAGGTGGTTTAGGCCAATTCTTGCGGAAAGATGGTGATGAGAAACGACCTGGATTAAACCTTCGAAAATTGGAATTGAATTGTTTAGATCCATAATTACCGTTTGCTTGGAATGGCTGTGGTCGTCGATCTCTTCCGCGTAACTTATCTTCAGTGTCGTGAGCTAAGGAGATGGCGTCTTCAAGGGTAGCAGGCTTGAACATGTTCACTTCAGCGTAGTAATGTCCAAGAAGTCCAGACATATACTTCCGCTTATGTGTCGTCTCTGGTACGTCTTCAAGCATGCGTAGCTGTAGGAGTGCATTCCAAAAACGCTCTGTATACTGTGGAATAGGCTCACGATCTCGCTGTTGAAGTAAATCCCATTGCTTGATAGCCTTCTCATGAAATTGCGGTGGAAGGAAATTTTGCATGAACTTCTTCTTGAAATCTTCCCAAGTAGCAGGACATTCTATACTCTTGCGGACTACAGTCCACCAAAGTGATGCTCTGTCTATCAGATGATTAGTAACACACTTGATTTTATCTTTTTCGGGATAAGTTTCCTAATGGAAATAGTTATCAAACTGGCTAATGAATGATAAAACAGTCTTTCCTTCTCTTATGCCATTGAAAGTGCGAAACTTGAAACTTCGTTTACTTATCTTGGATTCCTTGCGAATGGTTTGTGCTTCAAGAGTGGCGTCGATGGTACGGCGAATCAAATCTTCAGCTTGAGGTTCTTCTTTATCGGTGGACGCTCTTTGTAGCTTTGTCAATTGCGCTTGCAAGGCTTGCCTAGCTCTTCGCTCTTCTTCCAATTGCAGCATGATAAGATCCAGCTTTTGTTCCATGGTAGGCTCGGGTAGATCATCTTCAGCCATAGGATCATCCATATGTGGGGTAGTCATCCTGTAAAACTCAACAAACCTTTCTCACTCAAAATCAGTTAGCGGGATGAGCGTAGCTCAAATTTGGGGTTACAAGGCTATGTATTTTTTTGGATATTTCTTCTTCAATTTTCAGAAATTCTGCAATATTTCTATCTCCGTTTGCTGAAAGCACTTCAAGGAACTTGTAGATAGGTAGAACAGCTTGCTGCGAACAAGTTTCCAGTTCAGAGTTTTTGCATACGAACAAGTCTTCTATGAGTTTTAAGCACTAGTCAGTTCTGATTTAGTCTGACTTGCAGAGTTGCAAACTTAGCAGACTTGCAGAGTTGTTGACTTGCTGGACTTAGGCCGACTTGCAGAACTTGCAGAACTTGATTACCGTCGACTTGCTGAACTTGACTTTGACAGCGCAGGACCTGGAGTTTGTGGACTTCCTTGTCCTGTGTGATTTGCAGAACTTGGCTTAATTTGACTTGGGTAATTAAGCTTAATAGCTTAATGGTGGACTAACAGGTCGTCGTTTTTTTTCGTGGGGGGGGCGTTTTTTGGCCGCGCGAGAAATTCGGAGGGCCCTTCTTGCAGATCGACGTGAAGTTTTGAAGCTTAATAAGCTTCTTAAGCTTTCTCTAAGCTTATTGAAGGAAATTATGATAAAAACAATGAAGCTTATCTCTGGTTTTCAACGACTTAATGAAGGAGGTGTTTGCGTGGTCCTCTGCCTGCAGAGCCTGGTCCTTCGCGATCTGACAGTGGAAACAGGGGTTCTTGATCGCCAGAAGTCTGCCTGTATCGACGGTTCGCAACGAGATTGACTGTAGAGGCCGTTTGTTCCTGGAGCTCCGCCTTCGCCCGAGATTGGTAGCGATTGGAAGCTCTTGATCTCTGCTCCGCTCTAATACCACTGGTGCGCAGATCGGATGCAGATAGCTCACGTGGTGAATCCCGGAAGGTCCCCAAGAACAAAGTACTCTACCTTTTTGCACAAAAAACCATGTAAAAGCATGCACGACAAGAGGCAAGAGACAAATTGGGTTCAATCTCCCCCATGCCTTGTGTGAGCGCTTCACAAAAGCATGTATTTTATGTATATTTCCAATCTTCATGCTCAATAATAGCCCAATTACAAAAATATGACAAGCTTTTTAGCTTTTGAGTTTGCTTTCTACAAAAATAGGAAAATAAAGCTAATGGACGGTGCCCATAGAGTCTGGCACGCCCAATCTCAATGTCCAAATAGAAATAACATATCCAGGCGCATAAGCACATACAAAATAATAATAAATAATCGATGTCTCAATAGACATAACAAAATATAGGCGTGGCGCCTATCAAAATCTAGTCCAAGAGTCGAAAATCCGCTAGACTCCAATGCTTTCCTCCGCCACTGCTGCTATCTCTACACATCAACTGAAGCATTCACAATCGTTAGTAAAATAATACAATTAAACCGACAAAAGTGAATACCTAGCAGTCTTCAGCTACATAAATAAATCAACTGGTTAGAAATAAATCCTAACCTTAATTTATTACGAGTGCGCACTCTAAACTCATAAACGTTTATTAATTTAATATGCATTTTACGGAATCACCCATGTACACACTAAATTAATGAAACGCCCGAAAAGGACAGGCGTCCCCATCAACTTCTCACACAAAGAATCCTCTTTGTGTATGAGCCCCGATCATCTAAGTTTACGGAATCCACCGTGGAATATGCCTCCTGGCATCATACCCCCGGGGTGGGATAGCAATTGACCTCAATTGCTATTAGCTCAATGTGGAGCTAACAGAGTGGGGAAAGCATTTAAGTCTCTAGCGTGCATCCATTGTGCTTCCTCTACAGGATGGTTCTTGAATTTTACTAAATATCTAGAATACCTTCGACCAGTTCTAGTGGTCATATAGTCAGTGTCTATGATGGCTTCGGGTTCAAGTATTTCAGTCTCTTCTTCTAGTAAAGGTGGGTTTTCATAGACAGGGTGGATAGGTAATTGGCCTCTAAATGGTCTCAATAAACTAATATGAAATGTATTATGAATTTTCCAATGAGATGGCAGTTCTAACTTGAAAGCATTGTCATTAATCTTATGAATGATTCTAAATGGTCCGTAGAATCTAGGAGCTAATTTGACAACTGGATGTCTATCTACACTTTGCAGTCTACGCTTTTCTATTCTAAGCCAAACATAATCATCAACTTTGAAATTCATAGCTTGTCTTTTCTTGTTGGCTTGTTTGGTATATGATTGTTGGGCTTTAGCAATCATATCCTTAACCTCATCAAAAATAGTATTATGCATAACAGCAATATCATCAGCACTCTGAATTCTATTAGACAAAGATGCAACAGGTGTAGATAATCTATATCCATAAATAACTTCAAAAGGTGCTTTCTTTGTAGATGTGTGCGGTGTATTATTGTAAGCAAACTGTAATAAATGTAAATGAGTATCCCATGTCTGAGGTTTAGAGATAGTGTATGCACGTAAAAGATCTAAAATGGTGCTATTTGTGGCTTCTGTTTGTCCATTTGTTTCTGGATGAAATGCAGATGAAAAATCAATCTTTGTGCCTAGATTTGCAAACAGTGTAATCCAAAAATTATTACAAAATCTAGAATCTCGATCTGAAATAATCACTTTTGGCAATCCATGGTTAGTAAAAACAGTTTTCAAAAATAACTGTGCTGCTTGTGATGCTGTTAAAGTTTTCTTACATGCAATGAAATATGCTTGCTTACTAAATCTATCTACAATTGTCCAAATCATGTCATGGTTAGATTTAGTATTTGGTAAACCAGTAATGAAATCCATAGATATATGTTCCCAAGGTTTAGATGGAATAGACAAAGGCATTAATAATCCATACTATTTACCATGATGTCTCTTTATTCTTTGACAAATCAAACATTCAGAAACGAAATTAGATACATCTGCATCCATATGTGGCCAATAAAAATCTTCAGTTAACATGCGTAATGTAGAAATGATACCTCTATGACCTTGATATGGGGGACAATGAATTTCATTCAAAACAAAAGATCGGAATGGAATAGTAACACACAGTCTCTTTTCAAAGAACATGAATCCATCATTATATGACAATGAATCAACAGGAATGAAATTATTTTGAACTAATTTTTGCCAATCAGAATGAAAAGTAATATCCTGGTGATATGTGTCTTTCATAGCAATCAAAGAATCAAAAGATATGATAGAAATGTTATGAATTGCACGTCTTCTACTCAATGCATCGGCAACTACATTTTCTTTTCCAGGTTGGTATTGAATGATAGGATGGAAACTTTGAATGAATGAAGCCCATTTGATATGACGGTCAAAAATTTGGGGTTGGCTAAGTAGATGTCTAATGCTTTGCTGGTCGGTCTTTATCATGAATTCTGAACCCATTAAATAATGCTTCCATCGTTTTAATGCTTGTACAACTGCTAAAAGTTCTTTGTCATAAGTGGAATATTTAAGCTCAGAGGGTTTCAGCTTAGAACTAGAATATGCTATTGGATGGTTGTCTTGCATTAGTACGGCTCCTATTCCCGATCCGCTAGCATCAGTCACAACTAGAAAGAATGGTCTATTAAAGTCAGGTAACTGTAGAACAGGGGCATTAGTTAATGCACGTTTCAGTAAAACAAAGGATTTCTGCTGAGTTTCAGTCCATTGATAAACAATTCCTTTCTTAAGAAGTTTTGTTAATGGTAAAGCAAGTAATGAGAAGTTACGTACAAACTTCCTATAGAAACTAGCAAGACCAAGGAATGAGCGTAATTCATGTACATTTTTAGGAATAGGCCAATGCAATATTGCGTCAATTTTCTTAAGATCAACTTTAATTCCTTCTTTTGATACAATATGACCTAGATATTCTATTTCTGTCTTAAAGAATTCACTCTTGTCAGGATTTGCAAACAATTGATTTTCTTTCAGTAATTGAAAAACTAATGATAAATGCTCATAATGCTCTTTTTCACTTTGACTGAACACTAAAATATCATCAAAGAAAACAATCACACAATACTGATATTTCAGAAAAATACGGTTCATCATTCTACTGAAAGTAGCAGGTGCATTAGTTAATCCGAATGGCATGACTAAGAATTCGTAATGGCCAAACTGTGTCCTGAATGCAATCTTAAATATGTTAGTTCTATCTAACCTCACCTGATGATATCCAGACTTAAGGTCAATTTTACTAAATATAGAAGATCCTTGCAGTTTGTCCATAAGGTCATCAACTCTAGGTATAGGATACCTATTCTTAACAGTGATCTTATTTAATGCTCGGTAGTCAATACACATACGATAAGTATTATTCTTTTTCTTGACTAAGAGCACAGGTGCACCGAATGGAGAACTGCTAGGTCGAATTAAGCCTCTATTTAGTAATTCTTCAACTTGACTCTGGATTTCTTTTTGCTCTATTTGATTGTGCCTATATGGGGCTTTGCAAGGTGGTTGTGTGCCAGGTATTAGGTCAATCTTATGGTCTTCTGGACGTGATGGAGGTAAACCTGGTGGTAGGTCTTCTGCAAAACAGTCCTTAAAATATGCGAGAAATTCCTTATGCCTAGGGTGCATATGATTTTCCTTTGCATGCAATTCATTCACCCAAATGAGATATGATTTAGTATTCTTGCGTAGTGCACGTTTTGCTTGAGTATGCGAAAGCAGTGGAAAAATATGAGATGCATGCATACCAAATAATGTAATAGATTTTCCTTGAAAATTAATATTCATTGTGTGTGTGGAATAATCTATATTGGGATTATGTTGGTGTCTCCATGGCATTCCTAGAATAATGTCGCTTGACTGTAATGGGACAACTAAGAAATTTCTTCTTTCAATGTATGGACCAATTTGAATTTCTAAATCTTGAACTTCTTGTGTGCCATTGTACCTAGTGCCTAAAAATGCAGCTTTTATGCGATAATGTGTAGGTACAGTATGCAATTTTAATTCCTTTACCAATTTTGCTGAAATAAAGTCATGGGTATTACCGTCATCATGCAATATAGTTCTTTCTTTTCCATGCACCATACATTTCATAGTCAACAATGAATGTGAAGTAGGCATACCTGGTAAAGTGTCGGAAGTAGTAGTAATATCATCCTCTTCTTCAGTGAAATCTGGCATATCCTCATGCTCTTCTTCGTCCATGGCTCCAAGGTAGTTGATATGTGCTGATGGCTTCTTTGAATGACAATTTGCTGCGAGATGCCCTGGCTGGTGACACTTGTAGCATACTATTGGCTTAGCTTTGGTCACATTATTTGCAATGGCTGGGAGTCTGGGTATATTTGGATTTGCTTGTGGAATAGGTTTAGAATTTGAATTGACAGTGGATGGTAATGCAGGTGGTTTAGGCCAATTCTTGCGGAAAGATGGTGATGAGAAACGACCTGGATTAAACCTTCGAAAATTGGAATTGAATTGTTTAGATCCATAATTACCGTTTGCTTGGAATGGCTGTGGTCGTCGATCTCTTCCGCGTAACTTATCTTCAGTGTCGTGAGCTAAGGAGATGGCGTCTTCAAGGGTAGCAGGCTTGAACATGTTCACTTCAGCGTAGTAATGTCCAAGAAGTCCAGACATATACTTCCGCTTATGTGTCGTCTCTGGTACGTCTTCAAGCATGCGTAGCTGTAGGAGTGCATTCCAAAAACGCTCTGTATACTGTGGAATAGGCTCACGATCTCGCTGTTGAAGTAAATCCCATTGCTTGATAGCCTTCTCATGAAATTGCGGTGGAAGGAAATTTTGCATGAACTTCTTCTTGAAATCTTCCCAAGTAGCAGGACATTCTATACTCTTGCGGACTACAGTCCACCAAAGTGATGCTCTGTCTATCAGATGATTAGTAACACACTTGATTTTATCTTTTTCGGGATAAGTTTCCTAATGGAAATAGTTATCAAACTGGCTAATGAATGATAAAACAGTCTTTCCTTCTCTTATGCCATTGAAAGTGCGAAACTTGAAACTTCGTTTACTTATCTTGGATTCCTTGCGAATGGTTTGTGCTTCAAGAGTGGCGTCGATGGTACGGCGAATCAAATCTTCAGCTTGAGGTTCTTCTTTATCGGTGGACGCTCTTTGTAGCTTTGTCAATTGCGCTTGCAAGGCTTGCCTAGCTCTTCGCTCTTCTTCCAATTGCAGCATGATAAGATCCAGCTTTTGTTCCATGGTAGGCTCGGGTAGATCATCTTCAGCCATAGGATCATCCATATGTGGGGTAGTCATCCTGTAAAACTCAACAAACCTTTCTCACTCAAAATCAGTTAGCGGGATGAGCGTAGCTCAAATTTGGGGTTACAAGGCTATGTATTTTTTTGGATATTTCTTCTTCAATTTTCAGAAATTCTGCAATATTTCTATCTCCGTTTGCTGAAAGCACTTCAAGGAACTTGTAGATAGGTAGAACAGCTTGCTGCGAACAAGTTTCCAGTTCAGAGTTTTTGCATACGAACAAGTCTTCTATGAGTTTTAAGCACTAGTCAGTTCTGATTTAGTCTGACTTGCAGAGTTGCAAACTTAGCAGACTTGCAGAGTTGTTGACTTGCTGGACTTAGGCCGACTTGCAGAACTTGCAGAACTTGATTACCGTCGACTTGCTGAACTTGACTTTGACAGCGCAGGACCTGGAGTTTGTGGACTTCCTTGTCCTGTGTGATTTGCAGAACTTGGCTTAATTTGACTTGGGTAATTAAGCTTAATAGCTTAATGGTGGACTAACAGGTCGTCGTTTTTTTTCGTGGGGGGGGCGTTTTTTGGCCGCGCGAGAAATTCGGAGGGCCCTTCTTGCAGATCGACGTGAAGTTTTGAAGCTTAATAAGCTTCTTAAGCTTTCTCTAAGCTTATTGAAGGAAATTATGATAAAAACAATGAAGCTTATCTCTGGTTTTCAACGACTTAATGAAGGAGGTGTTTGCGTGGTCCTCTGCCTGCAGAGCCTGGTCCTTCGCGATCTGACAGTGGAAACAGGGGTTCTTGATCGCCAGAAGTCTGCCTGTATCGACGGTTCGCAACGAGATTGACTGTAGAGGCCGTTTGTTCCTGGAGCTCCGCCTTCGCCCGAGATTGGTAGCGATTGGAAGCTCTTGATCTCTGCTCCGCTCTAATACCACTGGTGCGCAGATCGGACGCAGATAGCTCACGTGGTGAATCCCGGAAGGTCCCCAAGAACAAAGTACTCTACCTTTTTGCACAAAAAACCATGTAAAAGCATGCACGACAAGAGGCAAGAGACAAATTGGGTTCAATCTCCCCCATGCCTTGTGTGAGCGCTTCACAAAAGCATGTATTTTATGTATATTTCCAATCTTCATGCTCAATAATAGCCCAATTACAAAAATATGACAAGCTTTTTAGCTTTTGAGTTTGCTTTCTACAAAAATAGGAAAATAAAGCTAATGGACGGTGCCCATAGAGTCTGGCACGCCCAATCTCAATGTCCAAATAGAAATAACATATCCAGGCGCATAAGCACATACAAAATAATAATAAATAATCGATGTCTCAATAGACATAACAAAATATAGGCGTGGCGCCTATCAAAATCTAGTCCAAGAGTCGAAAATCCGCTAGACTCCAATGCTTTCCTCCGCCACTGCTGCTATCTCTACACATCAACTGAAGCATTCACAATCGTTAGTAAAATAATACAATTAAACCGACAAAAGTGAATACCTAGCAGTCTTCAGCTACATAAATAAATCAACTGGTTAGAAATAAATCCTAACCTTAATTTATTACGAGTGCGCACTCTAAACTCATAAACGTTTATTAATTTAATATGCATTTTACGGAATCACCCATGTACACACTAAATTAATGAAACGCCCGAAAAGGACAGGCGTCCCCATCAACTTCTCACACAAAGAATCCTCTTTGTGTATGAGCCCCGATCATCTAAGTTTACGGAATCCACCGTGGAATATGCCTCCTGGCATCATACCCCCGGGGTGGGATAGCAATTGACCTCAATTGCTATTAGCTCAATGTGGAGCTAACAGAGTGGGGAAAGCATTTAAGTCTCTAGCGTGCATCCATTGTGCTTCCTCTACAGGATGGTTCTTGAATTTTACTAAATATCTAGAATACCTTCGACCAGTTCTAGTGGTCATATAGTCAGTGTCTATGATGGCTTCGGGTTCAAGTATTTCAGTCTCTTCTTCTAGTAAAGGTGGGTTTTCATAGACAGGGTGGATAGGTAATTGGCCTCTAAATGGTCTCAATAAACTAATATGAAATGTATTATGAATTTTCCAATGAGATGGCAGTTCTAACTTGAAAGCATTGTCATTAATCTTATGAATGATTCTAAATGGTCCGTAGAATCTAGGAGCTAATTTGACAACTGGATGTCTATCTACACTTTGCAGTCTACGCTTTTCTATTCTAAGCCAAACATAATCATCAACTTTGAAATTCATAGCTTGTCTTTTCTTGTTGGCTTGTTTGGTATATGATTGTTGGGCTTTAGCAATCATATCCTTAACCTCATCAAAAATAGTATTATGCATAACAGCAATATCATCAGCACTCTGAATTCTATTAGACAAAGATGCAACAGGTGTAGATAATCTATATCCATAAATAACTTCAAAAGGTGCTTTCTTTGTAGATGTGTGCGGTGTATTATTGTAAGCAAACTGTAATAAATGTAAATGAGTATCCCATGTCTGAGGTTTAGAGATAGTGTATGCACGTAAAAGATCTAAAATGGTGCTATTTGTGGCTTCTGTTTGTCCATTTGTTTCTGGATGAAATGCAGATGAAAAATCAATCTTTGTGCCTAGATTTGCAAACAGTGTAATCCAAAAATTATTACAAAATCTAGAATCTCGATCTGAAATAATCACTTTTGGCAATCCATGGTTAGTAAAAACAGTTTTCAAAAATAACTGTGCTGCTTGTGATGCTGTTAAAGTTTTCTTACATGCAATGAAATATGCTTGCTTACTAAATCTATCTACAATTGTCCAAATCATGTCATGGTTAGATTTAGTATTTGGTAAACCAGTAATGAAATCCATAGATATATGTTCCCAAGGTTTAGATGGAATAGACAAAGGCATTAATAATCCATACTATTTACCATGATGTCTCTTTATTCTTTGACAAATCAAACATTCAGAAACGAAATTAGATACATCTGCATCCATATGTGGCCAATAAAAATCTTCAGTTAACATGCGTAATGTAGAAATGATACCTCTATGACCTTGATATGGGGGACAATGAATTTCATTCAAAACAAAAGATCGGAATGGAATAGTAACACACAGTCTCTTTTCAAAGAACATGAATCCATCATTATATGACAATGAATCAACAGGAATGAAATTATTTTGAACTAATTTTTGCCAATCAGAATGAAAAGTAATATCCTGGTGATATGTGTCTTTCATAGCAATCAAAGAATCAAAAGATATGATAGAAATGTTATGAATTGCACGTCTTCTACTCAATGCATCGGCAACTACATTTTCTTTTCCAGGTTGGTATTGAATGATAGGATGGAAACTTTGAATGAATGAAGCCCATTTGATATGACGGTCAAAAATTTGGGGTTGGCTAAGTAGATGTCTAATGCTTTGCTGGTCGGTCTTTATCATGAATTCTGAACCCATTAAATAATGCTTCCATCGTTTTAATGCTTGTACAACTGCTAAAAGTTCTTTGTCATAAGTGGAATATTTAAGCTCAGAGGGTTTCAGCTTAGAACTAGAATATGCTATTGGATGGTTGTCTTGCATTAGTACGGCTCCTATTCCCGATCCGCTAGCATCAGTCACAACTAGAAAGAATGGTCTATTAAAGTCAGGTAACTGTAGAACAGGGGCATTAGTTAATGCACGTTTCAGTAAAACAAAGGATTTCTGCTGAGTTTCAGTCCATTGATAAACAATTCCTTTCTTAAGAAGTTTTGTTAATGGTAAAGCAAGTAATGAGAAGTTACGTACAAACTTCCTATAGAAACTAGCAAGACCAAGGAATGAGCGTAATTCATGTACATTTTTAGGAATAGGCCAATGCAATATTGCGTCAATTTTCTTAAGATCAACTTTAATTCCTTCTTTTGATACAATATGACCTAGATATTCTATTTCTGTCTTAAAGAATTCACTCTTGTCAGGATTTGCAAACAATTGATTTTCTTTCAGTAATTGAAAAACTAATGATAAATGCTCATAATGCTCTTTTTCACTTTGACTGAACACTAAAATATCATCAAAGAAAACAATCACACAATACTGATATTTCAGAAAAATACGGTTCATCATTCTACTGAAAGTAGCAGGTGCATTAGTTAATCCGAATGGCATGACTAAGAATTCGTAATGGCCAAACTGTGTCCTGAATGCAATCTTAAATATGTTAGTTCTATCTAACCTCACCTGATGATATCCAGACTTAAGGTCAATTTTACTAAATATAGAAGATCCTTGCAGTTTGTCCATAAGGTCATCAACTCTAGGTATAGGATACCTATTCTTAACAGTGATCTTATTTAATGCTCGGTAGTCAATACACATACGATAAGTATTATTCTTTTTCTTGACTAAGAGCACAGGTGCACCGAATGGAGAACTGCTAGGTCGAATTAAGCCTCTATTTAGTAATTCTTCAACTTGACTCTGGATTTCTTTTTGCTCTATTTGATTGTGCCTATATGGGGCTTTGCAAGGTGGTTGTGTGCCAGGTATTAGGTCAATCTTATGGTCTTCTGGACGTGATGGAGGTAAACCTGGTGGTAGGTCTTCTGCAAAACAGTCCTTAAAATATGCGAGAAATTCCTTATGCCTAGGGTGCATATGATTTTCCTTTGCATGCAATTCATTCACCCAAATGAGATATGATTTAGTATTCTTGCGTAGTGCACGTTTTGCTTGAGTATGCGAAAGCAGTGGAAAAATATGAGATGCATGCATACCAAATAATGTAATAGATTTTCCTTGAAAATTAATATTCATTGTGTGTGTGGAATAATCTATATTGGGATTATGTTGGTGTCTCCATGGCATTCCTAGAATAATGTCGCTTGACTGTAATGGGACAACTAAGAAATTTCTTCTTTCAATGTATGGACCAATTTGAATTTCTAAATCTTGAACTTCTTGTGTGCCATTGTACCTAGTGCCTAAAAATGCAGCTTTTATGCGATAATGTGTAGGTACAGTATGCAATTTTAATTCCTTTACCAATTTTGCTGAAATAAAGTCATGGGTATTACCGTCATCATGCAATATAGTTCTTTCTTTTCCATGCACCATACATTTCATAGTCAACAATGAATGTGAAGTAGGCATACCTGGTAAAGTGTCGGAAGTAGTAGTAATATCATCCTCTTCTTCAGTGAAATCTGGCATATCCTCATGCTCTTCTTCGTCCATGGCTCCAAGGTAGTTGATATGTGCTGATGGCTTCTTTGAATGACAATTTGCTGCGAGATGCCCTGGCTGGTGACACTTGTAGCATACTATTGGCTTAGCTTTGGTCACATTATTTGCAATGGCTGGGAGTCTGGGTATATTTGGATTTGCTTGTGGAATAGGTTTAGAATTTGAATTGACAGTGGATGGTAATGCAGGTGGTTTAGGCCAATTCTTGCGGAAAGATGGTGATGAGAAACGACCTGGATTAAACCTTCGAAAATTGGAATTGAATTGTTTAGATCCATAATTACCGTTTGCTTGGAATGGCTGTGGTCGTCGATCTCTTCCGCGTAACTTATCTTCAGTGTCGTGAGCTAAGGAGATGGCGTCTTCAAGGGTAGCAGGCTTGAACATGTTCACTTCAGCGTAGTAATGTCCAAGAAGTCCAGACATATACTTCCGCTTATGTGTCGTCTCTGGTACGTCTTCAAGCATGCGTAGCTGTAGGAGTGCATTCCAAAAACGCTCTGTATACTGTGGAATAGGCTCACGATCTCGCTGTTGAAGTAAATCCCATTGCTTGATAGCCTTCTCATGAAATTGCGGTGGAAGGAAATTTTGCATGAACTTCTTCTTGAAATCTTCCCAAGTAGCAGGACATTCTATACTCTTGCGGACTACAGTCCACCAAAGTGATGCTCTGTCTATCAGATGATTAGTAACACACTTGATTTTATCTTTTTCGGGATAAGTTTCCTAATGGAAATAGTTATCAAACTGGCTAATGAATGATAAAACAGTCTTTCCTTCTCTTATGCCATTGAAAGTGCGAAACTTGAAACTTCGTTTACTTATCTTGGATTCCTTGCGAATGGTTTGTGCTTCAAGAGTGGGGTCGATGGTACGGCGAATCAAATCTTCAGCTTGAGGTTCTTCTTTATCGGTGGACGCTCTTTGTAGCTTTGTCAATTGCGCTTGCAAGGCTTGCCTAGCTCTTCGCTCTTCTTCCAATTGCAGCATGATAAGATCCAGCTTTTGTTCCATGGTAGGCTCGGGTAGATCATCTTCAGCCATAGGATCATCCATATGTGGGGTAGTCATCCTGTAAAACTCAACAAACCTTTCTCACTCAAAATCAGTTAGCGGGATGAGCGTAGCTCAAATTTGGGGTTACAAGGCTATGTATTTTTTTGGATATTTCTTCTTCAATTTTCAGAAATTCTGCAATATTTCTATCTCCGTTTGCTGAAAGCACTTCAAGGAACTTGTAGATAGGTAGAACAGCTTGCTGCGAACAAGTTTCCAGTTCAGAGTTTTTGCATACGAACAAGTCTTCTATGAGTTTTAAGCACTAGTCAGTTCTGATTTAGTCTGACTTGCAGAGTTGCAAACTTAGCAGACTTGCAGAGTTGTTGACTTGCTGGACTTAGGCCGACTTGCAGAACTTGCAGAACTTGATTACCGTCGACTTGCTGAACTTGACTTTGACAGCGCAGGACCTGGAGTTTGTGGACTTCCTTGTCCTGTGTGATTTGCAGAACTTGGCTTAATTTGACTTGGGTAATTAAGCTTAATAGCTTAATGGTGGACTAACAGGTCGTCGTTTTTTTTCGTGGGGGGGGCGTTTTTTGGCCGCGCGAGAAATTCGGAGGGCCCTTCTTGCAGATCGACGTGAAGTTTTGAAGCTTAATAAGCTTCTTAAGCTTTCTCTAAGCTTATTGAAGGAAATTATGATAAAAACAATGAAGCTTATCTCTGGTTT
>NC_141142.1:74074931-74182608 GCF_053477565.2 Lygodium microphyllum
AATGTTTGTCTTGCCAACGCATTAAGGCAGAACATGTCAAGATGCCTGGGAAGCTGCAACCTCTCAACATCCCCCAAATGAATTGGGAATTTATGAGCATGGACTTTGTTGTTGGGTTACCCTTAGTGCAAGGAGGCTACATTCATGCAACACTTCATTCATATATCTCACCTCTCTATTGGATATAAATGACAAGGACTAGTCACTCACTCCACCCTTTGTGTCTCATGCTTTGTTAATGAATACAAAGGGTAGCCCATACTCACATCCCCATCCAGTTAGGATGATAGCTCACATCGCTCAAGGTTTGTCAATGAAGATCGGCTTTAGCTAGTTGATGATGTCAACATGGATTGGTTGATGAAGAGGTATACCCAGGGGAGGCAGCTTACACATCCGGTACTTGGATTGCATATTGGAAATATCATACGTTGTAGGAGTTAGAAGCATCGATGTGACATCGCACCAAGGGAGGCGGCTCAAAAACTTCTTATGGAAGAGTTTTTCTAGTAATTCAATTGTCTTAGATTGTAGGATGTTACCACCTTTTCCACAGCCAACTTCCCGTCCAAGGATGTTTGTCACCTTTTCTTGGAACGATGCCTATTATGACATGAAATTTTTTCATTTTCTCCCATAATAACTTGATTTTTTTCTTTTCTTTTTTTCCATTTTTTTCTTTTCCCTATTCCTGAGGGTATCTCCACCTTTTCTCGAAGAATAGGTCAGCATGATAGGGGGAAGAAAGTCCTTTTCTCCCATGATCGATATATAATTATTCTCTTTTTTTTTTCTTTTGTGGCCTTTTCAAAGAGGAGAATGGTAGGAACACCATGTATCAGAACCATCCTCGCCACCTCTACTAGATCAGATAGAAAGGAAGCCATGTTGGGGTGGTGGAACATGACTGTGAGGGTTTAGGAGAACGAGGCCACCTCATCGATATCAATAGAAGGGCTATCATAAATAATAGGTAAAGTCATACATCGATGGATGTGCAAAGAATGAGGGAGCAATCAACAATGATTGTCAGGATCCCCAGGGAGGGTAACACATCTTGAGGCAATAGCTATTAATTAGGAAGGGATCATCACAAGCATCGACTATTTGTACTTAGACAGAGCTATTAGGGTTGATAGCAAGTACCTTATAGGGGCCCATCCATTGTTTTTCAAGCTTGCTTGGAAACTTTCCAAATCGGGAATCATAGGCTTAAACTAAGTCACCTTCCTTGAACTCCTGCTTGATGAAGGTATCATGATAGGCCTTTTTGTGAGCTTGTGTGGCTTCCATGCACTATAGGGCCATCATGTGAGTCTCATCCAAACATTCTAGATGCAAGAGATGGAATTGTAAGGACTCGTCATCTCTGAAGCATTAAATGATAGCTAGCTTCAGTTCAAAAAGGAAGATGGCTTTTGTACCATACACCAACTGGAAAGGGGTATGTCCTATAGCAGCGTTATGGAAGGTTCTGTATGCCCAAATGGCCTCTGTAAGTCGATCATTCCAATCACGACAATGTGCAAAAATCATCCTTTTCAATATTGAGGAGAGAACGTGATTGGTAACTTCAACTTGGCCATTGGCTTTGGGGTAGTAGGGTGTGGATTTACAATGGCATATCTTGTACAACTATATCAACTCTTCCATAATCTTATTGAGAAAGTGAGTACCTCTGTCACTTACGAGCTTGAGAGGACTGCCAAAACAAGTGATGATATTCTCGTACAAGAACAGGGCCACGCTATTGCCATCATCCCTCTTGAGAGATTTGGCTTCACACCACTTTGTCACATAGTCCGTACGAACCAAGATGTATTTGTTATGTTTTCTTCTGGTTTGGCGGATCAATAGAGCCTACGAAATCAATTCCCCATTTCTCAAATGGCTTTAGGGGAAGAATTGGTTGCAGTGGCATGGCGCTAGATTTGGTAGGCTTTCCCATTCCTTAACAAGCATCACAACGTTTGCAATAGTCATAGGCATCCTTGTGGAGGGTCGACCACATTGATATCCTGCAAGCAAGGCCTTTCTAGTTGTTTCTTCTCCTGCAAAGTGTTTGCCATAGGGCTCATCGTGGAATGCTTTCAACACTATTCCAATCTCTTCTCTTGCAACACATTTGCGCAATACTTCATATTTACCTTTCTTGTACAGAGCACCACCTAACAAGGTTTAGGGGGAAAATTCCAATAGAAGCTTCTTCTTTGCAGGGGCTCGAGATACTAGGGGGATACTGTTGGGTTGCCAAGAGGTTGGCTATATTTGTGTACCATGGGGTAATAGTTTCAACTAGAAAAAGGGAAGCATCAAGAAGGTCTGGGTCATCCTGCTCTTCCTCATTGCTCTAAGGGATTCGTGACAAATGATCAGTGAAGACATGGGAGTGACTGGGTTTGGTAACCACTTCAAAGTCAAACTCATGAAATAGAAGAAGCCATCTCATTATTCTTCCCTTTATATTGGCCTTTTTCATCAAGAAGGATAGGGCCTTATGATCCACGTAGAATTTGAAGTGTGTTGATAGCAAGTAGTGTCGAAACTTCTACAAGGCAAATACCATTGCTATGCACTCCAACTACATCACGGTATAATTCCTTTCTCTGTCGATTACTTTTTGGTTGGAAAAATAGATAGGTTGATTTAACTTCGAGGGGTCCTTTTGGAATAAGATTGCACCTAGGCCTTCGATTGATGCATTAATGTGCACATGTAATTATGTGAGTAGAAAAATACTTGATATAGTACATACAGATGTTTGGGGGCCTACACAAAATTTATCTCTTGGTGGCAGCAAATACTTTATCACATTTATTGATGAATGTTCAAGGAAGTCATGGGTATACTTCATGAAGGAAAAAAGTGATGTGTTTGAGCACTTCAAATCTTTTAAGGCAGCTGTTGAAATAGAAACATGCTTAAAAGTGAAGTGCTTGAGATCAAATGGAGAGGGAGAGTACCTCTCTAATGAGTTTATTAGCTTCTTGAGGACTAATGGGATAAAGAGGCAATTTACTTGGAGGTATACCCCACAGCAAAATGGGGTTGCAGAAAGAAAAAATAGGCATATTGCAGAAGTCGCACATGCATTAATGGATGAAAAGAATATGCCCAAAAAAATTTGGTCTGAGGCTATCCATACTGTTGTCTACATTATGAACAGAACTCCCACAGCTACAGTTCATGGGATGACTCATAAAGAATGCTTTATTGGCAATAAGCCCAATGTATCGCAGACCCTCTATGGAGTCCCATTTCTTTGCTTTGGATGCTTCAATAGATGGCCATTCTTCAAGATATACCCGTATTCTTTTCTTCAGATTCTCTTGAACTCCTGATTAGTCCATCCCTCCTGCTTAGTCAAAGAGCTCAAGTAGTGACCAATAAGCAACCACTCACCATCATACATGTCTTTTGAAAATGATTCAAGAGAAGATACACAACAACAATGATCTAGTTGATCTTAAGAAGTGGGCTAGAAATTTGTACCAACATCATCTCCTTCAACAACCATGTCTTCTTCATGCTCATACCTAGCTCTTGATAAGATATCTATAACTAGATTATCTTTACATGCAATATGGAAAAACTCTGGGTTCAAGGACTTAATGTAAGAAATTCATCATAATATAGCACCATCTAGAGTTGAGGAACAAGTGATCATCCCAAGCAAACGTAGACAATCTATCTCAACAACATTGATGTACCAATAAAGCAATTTTATCAAACTTCAATGCAATGACCACTCCCCATAATCCCCTCTTAACCTATGGGTAACTTCTTTGTCAAGGACTTAAGACATTATCTCCAAATTGCACAACATATCTATTTCCCTCTTCATCATCTTGTCCAATAGCCCACCCAATGAAAATTTTGACCTTTCCTCAACAATTGATAGAGTGCATTTGCTATATGTGAAAAGTGTGAAATCCAAATAAGATAGAAAACACATGCACCCAACAATCATCTCACCTCTATTATGGAAGTACAAGTCTCCTTCATCTTTTGAATGGATTCAACATTTACTAGAGAAGACCTTTGACCATAAGACCTAGACATATGTCCCACAATCAAAACTTCCTTGACTCCAAAAACTAACTTTGGCCCAAAAAGAGTAAGATTTTCCTCTTCAAACCTAGATAAAATCTTCTCACAATCAGAAGTATGATCTACAACAAACTTGCCACACCCCCTTGAATCCCCTTCTTCACACCCTTTTATAAGCACATCTTCAACAAAAGGCATAGTAACCTATGGTATGAAGTCACGAAGGAATTTTTTCATCCCATTCATCATATGTGCAACTAATTTGGTTGCTCCTGAGGTAAGGTACACATCCTTACTAAATCCAATGGTGTACTCATAGTTATTAAAACCCTGCTCCTGAGGTAAGGTACACATCCTTACTAAATCCAATGGTGTACTCATAGTTATTAAAACCCTGCTATCCATGTCCAATTGAAATTGATTGTATCTAGAGTAGAGATCTCCCATAGAATAAATCACCCTTCATGCAAAAAATTCTGCAAACTCTTCCACAATTGGACATGTACCAATATTCTTGATAGTCAATATGTTCACCGGTTGCATATACTGTATAAACCTCAAAGCTCCATTCTTCTTTGGTACATGTTGAATATGGAGCACAAGAGGCATACAAAATACCCATCTTGATATTTTCATTCAACAACTCAATCAACTTTGATAAGTGAGCCTTAGGAACAAGAAAAGGTCTCAAGTTCCAAGGCACATGAGGCACAATGAAAATAACCATTGGAGAAACAACACTAGGATCCACACATTCAGAAACTCTTAAAATCCCTTCATCATCTTCAATCACACCACTTTCCTTCAAGCTCTTTTAAACATAACCAATGTGTTTCCGTTCCTTCCTTTGCAAGTCTTGAGACTTTCTAAAACATATGGAGCCTTCTACTATTAGCCCTATGAATCCTATAGAAAAAGATTTCTTACCTTCTAAACTAGGTGAGAATATTTTTCTTTGTGTACCATCATAGTCTTGCTTTACAAGGGTACATGTAGAAAAACCATCATATCTTGATGCTCTTTGAAGTCCTTGCTAATCTTTGCTAAAGGATGCTCATGAAGGCTTTCTCAAATCCTCTCATGATCCACACATACAACCAAGAACTAAAAAGCATGCTACCCATCACGACTTCCTATTCTAGCATAAGTAGTATGATCATCCATCACCTTATTCTCCATACAAACAGTAATAATATCTGGTTGTCCAAGAATCAAAGGGTAAGAAGACATATCCTATACAAAGAAATTTTCCTCATCTTTGAACATTTTGAATAGTCACATTCACATTAGGAAAAGCACCATACAAATCCCCTGATGAGTTATTCGCATCACAAATTCTCTACCTATGATCCATGTCAATCGGCCACCTTCCTTTAGAGTAGAGACTCTTTGTCATAAGATTAATTTCTGAACCATGATCTATGAGTGTAACACATGTCTCATCAAGATCACCAACCTTAACTAGAGTCTCTGTCATAGCCCTAAACCAATGTTTCCTTGAATAATGGCTTCTGTAAAAGAATTCAAATTACTCATCATACTCAAATCAAACTTGCTTTATTTGTCTCAAAATTTGATTATAATCCACCATGCTTCTCACATCTTCATCTTTATGTGCATATGCCCCATGTACCTCCTATATACTTTAAGGTCTTTGCATCTCCACATTAGTGAGGATTGGTAGGATCTCCCAAAACTTGTCACTTCCTGTTGATGATATCAATGATCTCTTCATGAAACTCATGTTTAGAAATTCCAAGTACCTCTCCCAAAGTAAACTCCACCTTGTTGTTGAGAATTCTTTCTTCCAACACTTTCTTCATATCTCTAGCCAATTCAATGTCAGATTGCAATTTGTAAACTAGAGTTTTAGATTTGCCTTTGTTTTGCTCATGCTTTTTCCCCCTTGGTGCATGGTCCATAGCTACTTTGGGTGGAGGAAAATAATGTGGAATTGCATCATGAGGTAACTCTACCTCCTTTCTTCCACTTCCCCTTGTTGCCCTCTTTGATGTACCTCCATTTCTTTCTTCTCCTCATTTGCACTTTTTTTCAACAATAGCTTCATTTTTTTGGCTCCTAGCAATGTATGTATACATTGACAAAGAGTCTATAGGATCATCCCAACCTATTGTTTGTCAAATACAATCACTAACATGGTGCAAAGCAGCATCCCTAGCAACCTTCCCTCTTTCTTCTGCTATCTTTACTGCATAAGGTCAAAGCTCATCCACAAGTTCTCTCATAACACCTTTTCCATAAGGTCAACATATAATCCACAAGTTCTCTCATACCACCTTTTCCAAAGTCAGAACTAAGAGGTAAACTTGTCTCCCGCAAATGAATTTTACCATCTTTAAAGAAGACAACACATTTACCTAGTGCATCTTTCAATGAATCACAATCCTTTTGAAAGTCATTAGTGCTATCACACCATATGCATCTCAAAATAGAAACTCCACAAGTTTGATGCCTTTGTTTAGAGGGTTGTCCTTTTTCTTCAAGTCTTGAAAACTTCGATTGCAACTCTCATATACCTTTCATCAACTCATCCAAAACTGAGTCTTCAACTTTGGGACCTGCAATTATTGGCTTGGTTACTTGCTCCCTTGAAGTAGAAGCTAGAATAGTATTAGCCACAACCATCTTATCTCTTCGTTTATGTCTCTTTGCAAATATTTTTCACCTCTTTCCAATTAGTTTTCAAACCCTATTCAACATTTTTATCTTCCAAAAGTGTTTAAGGCTTCTTTGAAGTGGAGTCAGCAACTTGCAAGAAAATTTCAATCTTTTCAACCTCAAGAATTTACTATCCCTTGTTTGATAATTGAGAGTATTTATGCTCAACTCTATAGCAATAGCCCTTTATTGGGTTTAGCAACTCACTCCAAGAAAGTCCTCTTGGTTACTCGCTCAACATCTTCCTTAAAGTATTCCTCCTTAGTGCCTTCTTGAAATTGTCCCAATTATTAGCATATGCCTATTGTATCTTTGTAATCCTCATTTTTATATCCATAATAGAAACCTTCTCAAAATTTGCTATCATTTGTTGCTCTAAGACCCTCTTCAACTCCATCTCCTTTGCATGTCTTGAGATACTTAGACACATCATAACTTTCCAATTGATCTCCCTTGTTTACCACCAATTGAAGTGCCTTGTTATAGTTTCTTCCATCCTCTCCACACTTTATTATTGTCACATATACATTACAAACTTTCTAAACATATACAACATGTCTTTTTGCCACAGAACATCTTCACCAATAGCTTGACTCATCTTAGCTTTGAGCTCCCACCCTGGCTATTTCATGTCATGTTCACCAAAAATATGTCAAGAAAATCTGTGTGTATGTGTCAGTAAGACACCATGGTCCCTGGCTGTGGGAGTGAATAAGAGTAGTAATGGATAGATAGATGTATATGATGTTAGAGAGATACTTAAGCAAGAATTAACGATAGTAAGAGATTAGGCAGATTCGTGTATGAGAACAGAGATGATGATAGAGATTACATAGAGTAGAGACCAATGAGAGATGAAACAACATACATGCAAGAGACAAAAGGCCCAAAGTATCCCAAAACCAATCCTTGATTAAGAAAATCTATTTACAATTAGTCTCCCCTTCATCATGTCCTATTTCACCCTTTTATCGCCAAAAATGTGCACCAAACACTAGCTTCTACTCTACTACTCAGATGGAAAATCTGATGGCTCAATTGGCTTCGAAAGGGGGTAAAACTCAAGGAAACCTAGTCAAACCTGTCTCAATTCACTTCTTCTTCCCTCTTCCCATCCAGAGTATTGTTTGTTGTCGAAACCTATGATCACATACGATGCAAACTCAAGAGCCTTTCTTTTTGCATAAGATCTCCAAAACTAGCTGAAAAATAACTAACTTTATGCATGATACCCTATTCTAGAAGTTTACTACACCTTTTGAGGATATTTACAAGAAATAATGTCCAAAATATCAAAAACAAGCTAAATTTTTCTTAAAATCCCGTAATTTTGAACCATCCATACTGTGTTCGCATAGTAGTATGGCACTAGTTTGGCTTTAAGCTTGTTCACATTGCCTTGAGCAAAAGCACTTGGACAATGTCTTGCTTGCATAGCATGGTCTAGAGTTATTTATTTTTTAAAAGGTCTTGATCTCATGATAGACACACTATCACATACTTGAGAAATTTCTTGGTGTCTTTTTTAAATCTGTTTTGAAAGCACACATGTATGAAAAGAGAACATGAACAATCACGCAAAGGAATTCACATAAGCACATGGAAATATGGTATCTAATTCATGGAAACTACTAGAAGTTACAAAAATATGGGATAGGTTTTAAACACACTGAATAAAAAAGTAAATATGAATGATAGGTCGCACAGACATGGAAACATGTAAACAACAAAACACAAATCTAGTGATGCTCTCTAAAGCACACTAAAATCTTGACAAGGGCACACAATGCCACATCAAAGTGACATGCATAATCGAGTGAGATGTTTTTATATTTATTGAAATCATTGCCCCCCACTTTAACTTTGTGCAAAAATAAATAATATCATGTGACAATGCATTCTAACTTAACCATGTTTTATTGTTTATAGACCTAGTTGGGTTGGAAAGAACTTTAACATTGTAAGATATAATTTTGATGGATTTATTAATTGGTTTTTATGATTTTTATTGTTTCCCTTTTGGGGAGAGAGGACTTGGACTCTTATACTTGAGGGAATGACATGCCTATCTTAGATTATTGGCATTTGAAATTAGAGATGTCATCCCTTGTTAGAGAGGATTTAGTTTTGATGGGATGTATTGGGGAAAGAGATTCCTCATCAGCTTGAGACATATCAAATTCTTCCAAAGGAGTATTAATATTGTAAACTCCTTCTTTAAGGTTGATTTTGGGTTCTTAAAAGACTTCATCAGAAGAGCGATCGTGAACATTGGAAGGATTGAGGAGATTAGGGGCTTTTTCTTTAGCTTTGTTATTAGTGTTGGCTAGCTTTTCCTAAGTGCTAGAGCTTTCAAGATCAGTTAGGTGCATGAGAACTTGAGTGAATTTGTTTTGAGCTCTCTTTCTCTATTAGGTTTAATGATTTTTTTCTCTTTTTCTCTCTCCTCTCCCTCTCTCATTTCCTCTCCCTCCCTCACCCTCACCCTCACTTTCCCTCTTTCCCTATTAGGTTTAATGATTTTTCTCTCTCCTCTCTCTCTCTCTCTCTCTCTCTCCTCTCCCTCTCTCATTTCCTTTTCTCTCTTCCTCTCCCTCTCTCATTTCCTCTCCCTCCCTCACCCTCACCCTCACCCTCTCTTTCTCTCTTTCCCTATTATGTTTAACATCTTTTCTCTCTCCTCTCATTCTCTCGTTTTTTTTCTCTCTCATGTCCCTCTCTCATTTCCTTTTTCTCTCTTCCTCTCCCTCTCTGTTAACCCCAACACGAAGAAAGCAAAAGGAAGTGGAAAAGACGCAGGGCAAAGGCGGAAAAAAGGTAGCCCGACTGAAGAAAGAAAAGGAGAAAAGGCCAAAAGCGCAAGGGCAACCTTAAAAGTCCAAGGCAAAGGCAAAAGGGGAAAGGCGCATTTTAAAATAAAAAGGCGCACCCTGAAATCTTGTAAAAGAGCGCCGGGCTCTCACCCGTGCAATTTGTAAATGTAGACGGGCGGTGGAAAGGAAGATAGGAAGATAGAAGGACAATGGGAAAAAGGGCCAAGGCTACGGCCGGCCATGTAAAAAGGGGAAAAGGGGATGACCACCCAAAAGGGATTTAGGGTTTTGTATATAAAGTTGAAAAGTGAATGAGAAGCTCATTCTTGTGTGTGGCCAAAAGTAGCTCTCCTCTTCTTCTTCTTCTTCTTGTTCTTGCTTGCTTGAGCTTGTGCTTGAGAGAGGGAGTGTGAGAGTGTGAGGGAGTGAGTGTGTGAGGGTGAGGGACCGAGGAGGAGAAGCTCTCCATCTTCTCCTCTCTTCTTCTCTTCTCTTCTCTTCTCTTGTCTTGCTCGCGGCAATGGAGCTTGGAGTGTGGAGCTTGAGGATGGAGCTTGCTTGAAGCTTGCACTTGGATCGTGGAGCTACCGGAGTGTGCGGGAGAGGAGGTAACTCGAACGGCATCAAGGTAAGCTCACTACACCCGTAGATATGGATGGCGCGTCGGCTATGTGAGAGGTAGCCATTAGTGCTCGGCTTGGAACGCTTGAATCAATAAGCGGTCCGTGGGTCTTGACGGTTGAGTGAAAGCTCCCACATTTTGGTTCCGTTGCCGGGACCTACGGATTCAAGCCTTGAGCGTTTGTGCGCTTCGAATCGAGCATCAAAGTAAGGGTTTCCCTGAACTGGTGCTTGAGATAGGTAGGAAGGGAGGGGGTTGAAGATGGTATTCGATCTCCTTGGTAAGTAGGTTTTTTGCTTTCTGTGATTTATGTTGTGGAATGGAGTAGCATAGGTATTTATTTTGTGATTTGGATACATTTAGGGTAGGAAAAAACAAAGAAAAAGAAGAAAAAACAGGCAAACAACAGGGTTTTCTGTTGCTGTATAACAAGCTAAAACAAGGAAATAGGGGACCAGATTCAAGTTCTGGGAAGGCAGGGACAAGGAACTAGCTATGAGGTTCTGCAGTGCTGGGAAAGGACCTTAAGAGGCCTGGGAGACCAGGACAGACCTCATTTCCTTGGTTTGCCTTGTGTGTGTGTGAGAGAGAGAGAACTTCTGTTTCACAGGACGAGGAAGCGCTGCCCGATTTTTAGGCATCGATGATTCGTGCTGCTCCAGGTGAGTCTGATGTTTTCCAACAAGTGCCCTGATCAGATTTAGAAAGTCTGTGGTGATTTTGTGCACCAGACAATGAGGAGGAGACAAACGCGCGGGAATCGCGTCCGCCCGTCGACGCACTCGGACCAACTCGATGTGGTCCGATTTCCAGAATCGAACCACCCGAGTTCGGGAGTCGGACCATCCGATTCCCAGAATCGGACCAGTTCGATCGGACGTGCCACGTGGCACTCAGACCAACCCGTCCGATTTTGAGAATCGGACGCTCGGACCGCTCGGACCGCTCGGACCAATCCGTCCGACTCGAACACTCGGACGAGTCCATAATCGGACCACTCACAATCGGACCAGGCCGTCCGAGTCCCAAACTCGGACCAGCCAGAATCGGACCACTCACAATCGGACCAGGCCGTCCGAGTCCCAAACTCGGACCAGCCAGAATCGGACCAACTCAGAATCGGACCAGGCCAGAATCGGACCACCCTGTCCGATCCGATTCCCAGAATCGGACCACTTTTTGATCCAACTCCTAGAATCGGACGTGACCAAAATCGGACCACTGGTCTGATCGGACCAACCCAAAATCGGACGTCCGATTCTGATAATCGGACTCCTGAAAATCGGACATCTGAGAATCGGACAAAAAAGTGTCAAAATCGGACAAGTATCCAGAACACAAATTCTGACGCATCTAAACCCCAAAATTGACCCCAAAGGCTACGTAGAGCTAAAGGCACATCACAGATCCATAATCGGGCTAAAATTTAGAGCACGTAGTTCAAAATTTGGCTATAAACGGTCCTTCAAATTACATATGGCGTCTACCGTAACGGCCCTGCAGGCCGGGGGGGACTGCCCCCCCGGACCCCCGCAGAGGGGGCTCTGCCCCCTCCCCACCTCCCCCGAGTAGGTTGGAGAGAAGACGCGCGCCGTGACAGGTCTTCCAAATTGGACCCTAGTGAAGTAATGGCTCTACACGAGCATGGATTCTCACGTGCAAAAGAGCAGCCAAAAGCCCATACCCGAACAGAGACAAACAGAGACCCTAGAACATCAACGGGCCAATCTAGCCATCACAGGCAAAAAGGCCACATCACTAGAACACAAAGACATTGTGTTCATACCATGTCTAGTCAGAGCGAAATGCAACATCAGCAAGCTAAAAATGCCAAGATGACTAGACACGACACTCTTGACGAGAGATGTACCTTGAGCAACACTGCACAGACAACCCAAGACAGCAGTGGAGAATCCACATCTGGTCGTGCAGTTGAGAACTCAAGGGCATCTGTCAGAAGGCTTAAATTTACAAGCCAAGACCCGGAAGATGAAGACATAGTACCACCTGCTTATCTTAGGGTCAAACTCACCGCGAAAAGAGAGCATACTATCGATGCTCTGATTGATGAAGGAGCAGATTTTAACATCTTGACCTATGAATCATGGACCCTACTAGGCCAACCAGAGCTCACACCGACTAGTGCAACTCTTAGCCCTTATGGGGGACACCCACAAGCACTCATGGGGAAGTGCAAGTTCCTAGCAACTATTGAAACTGAAAGCTTGCCTATCCTATTTCATGTTCCTCCAAATAGTGCTAGCTGCGGGAAAGAAACCCTCCTTGGAAGACCCTTCAAAAGGGCGACCAAGTGTGAGGCTGACTATGTAGCACAGAGGATACACCTGACACTACCGGGTGTGAGGATAGTCACCACCTTTAGCAAGGGTGACCTCATCAAACCTCGAGGGAAAGGCAAGGAAGGTGCTGACATAACAGTCAAGCCTACTAACGAGGGCAAGGATTTGTTGGAAGAGTTGATACAAGCACAGCTCGAACAACGAGGACCAGTGAGTGAGGCCATGCTTGAAACAAAAAGGTCAAGAGACAATGCCAAGGACGGGCTTTGGACTTACAAATATCGAAGAAGACCCCAAAAGAAGCCCAAGCCTTATAGACGGAGGCGTCGATGGAGGGCCAGCACAACGCCACGATGGATATCCAAGGCGTTGCTTCGGGCTCAAGGGTATTATGCAGGCAACCGATGGATTTGGGTGCCAAAACCCCTTGCCAAACCTCCCTGGTCGACTGAAGGCCAGAGTGCATCAAAAGCAACGAAGCACAGGAGGAAATCTAAGAGAAACTCTAGGTCTCAAGGTAAGAAACCGGACATGAATGTCCGAAAGAAGGAGCCTCAGCAAGCATGCTAAATAGACAGAAATCATATGTAGCTATTGAGCATGCATCAGTGCCCAAAGAGCCTTTGATTCCCCAAGGGGAGAACAAGCATCATGGGCACAACATTGCTCAAGGCAAGGTTGATCGCTCAACAAAGCAAATGGCACAATCATCTGATAGCCTCGAGCAAATCATTCAGCGAGTGCCAAGTCCACCTAAGAGTCCTAGATCTCCTACATCCTCTTTTTCCAGACGGACACAGGAAGCACCACAGCAGTTGTCAAGGGCGACTGCTCAATTCCAATCTCTACCTCCATCTAAGCTTCCAACCGTCAAAGAGGCGGGACATGATGCCACATGTACCTCTCGACCCAAGGATATGCCTGAGCCACTTAATGCGACTAGATCAGCTCCTGTTCGATCTACACAAATGAGTGCTCAAAGGCCAACGAAAGACACAACCACTTCTGGTTGCCCTAGGGACTTGACACCACAATCCACCAAGGGTAGCCAGCCCACTGAACTGGTTGCTACTACTTCCAATCCAGGATCACGGCAGTCACAGCCCTTGGCCGTGACAATACCCTATGTGGAACGTGTCCTTAGTAGTTTACCTGTGGAGGAGGTGTCGCAACCAAATCCCTCAACAACTCCAGCACTTTCAAAGTGCCTGAAGCCTAGGCTAGAGGAGTTAAACGCTAGGGAGTTGGTTGAAAAGCTAGACTCTCCAAAAAGAGCGGCAGTTGTGCCCTCACAACCGGGCAAGGCTATTCAACAAACCGCGGCTATGTCCCATAAGGACACACTAGAGAAGGGAAATGCTGAGGCCCGACCAAGCACATCAACGGTCGATATAGCCCAGGGTCCTGAGTCGTCGAGAGAGGCACCTTCATTGACCAAGAAAAAGAGGAGAAAGCAGAGAAAACAGCAATAGTTGCAGGTGGTTGTGGACCCCAAGAACATTGAGACGAAGAGCGCCGAAGAGCCGATGAATAAAGCCTCAAGTCCATCCACCAATGAGCCCACTGATGCCTCTCCTAATAGCGGTGAAACCTCAGACACATCCGTGTGTTCTGAAAAACCAAAGCAATCGTTGCCATCAACAGTTGCTTGCAACACTCTATCCACTGACAATAGAACTCACATTGATCAATCAAGAGTGGATACAACGCTGTCACAACAGGGTGACAAATCTATACCAGTCACATCCGAGAAGAACCATGACGAAATAACAACAAAACCTCAGGAGAAACGTGAGAACCCCAAGAGCACAAGGAATCCTAGCGTTGACCAATCTTGCTCATCTAGGCCTGAGCCCCCATCCATGCTAAAGCCTAAGGAAACTCTTAGAACTTTGCATGAGATAGCAACCGAGCAAGCCCTCGTTGAACATAGAAATGTCGCAGAATGCTTAATTGAGTTGGAGGCGAAGCTCAAAGTGGTCGCACGTGTCTACGTCCTTACGGACGTGGGCATGATCCCCAAGGAGCAGCTCGGAGAGTACTTGACCTTTCCTCTATCATGGGAAGAACAAGAACATCTTAACGGGCACTACGACAGGCTCCTGTATGAACAGATGTGACCCATCCCTGACGAGGAGGCTGATGAACTACGCTTAACCGTCACGTTCAATGAAGTGCTCTGCCGACCGAATCTCGTAGACCTAGAGCTACTAAAGCGACTGTCAGCAGGCCAGAGTCAATTTGAGCAGCGTTGGTGCGAAAGCCGCGTCGTAATGGCCGAACTAGGGGCTCAGATCATGACTGTCTCAGAAGAGCGATTGGCCAAATGGCGGTCTCAAAGAGACCCAACCTACGTGGCACCAACTTCCCTTCGAGTGCTCACTGACATTCGGGGTGTGGACTTGGCTGGGACTAGGCTACAGGGCCCTTTGATTGATAAGGTTCTCACCGAAGAGGAGTTACATATTGCCAATAGACTCGGTCAAGGTTCCATGCTACTCGACGTGGCAAAATATCTATCAGTATTAAGTCAGCTGCCACGAATACTAGATGCGTGTGCCATGCTCCGGTACAACCCTGAGTTCTACACTTGGTTCTTATCCTCGTGATGTGACATGGATTCATAGATATGTATATAAATAAACACTAATTTTTGTGTCACCATATATAAACAATATCAACACACACAAGCAATGATAGTCAAGCGCATGGAGAGGAGTCGGGTTTGACAGGCTAAGCTCCTCAGGTCCTCCTCATATCACACTTTTAAAAGTCGGGTGACCAGCCCCACCTCCAAGTGAAGGGCATGCAACCCATATTGCCGCCATAGGAGGCCTTGACCAACAACTCTGATGGTGTAGACAGGGTGGAGTCTCTTCCTATACACCTTCTTCCCTTTTGGTCTATCCTCCCGAGGAAGTACCCTGTCCCACTCCATGACAACCAGTCCACACGACTTAGCATAAACTAATGTCCGCAAATGACTGGAGGCTATGCAAACATCAGCATGGGGACCATTCCCCTACAACAAACACCGCATGCCTCACTCCTCCCTTTTTTGTCATATGCGCTTCATAAACCACACTAAAATCCCTTCCATGCAAACAGTGGTCTCCTGTATCAAGGTCTAACCCTTGGTTCGCACCTTGCAGGTTTCCTTTTTTGGCGGAACGCATGGAGAATCATGAAGAGTTGGCTTGCAAAGACGCTCTTCGCAGAAGGCGGGAGCATGTGGCACGCGCCCCTCCACCAGAGCGCTATGTGCCCACCATCAAGAGGTATGCCAAGAAGCAGGGCCCTAAGCGACATTGCCCATGGCGAAGGCCGAAGAACCCTCGAGTTTAGAAGGTCGAGACCCGAAACCTGCAACAGGCCACAGCACTAGTGGTGCACACTCCCAGCTCCTGCTCGAACCCCAGACGCTCAAAGGCAGAAAGGGCAGCTCGGGAACGAGAAGAATTTAATGAATTATTTAAAGATATTCTGGAGACGGTAGCGGGCCGGGATTACACCATTCATGTCCCGACCGACATGTTCCCTGCTCACCCCCGCGGGAGTCCCACACCAGCAGAGCCCCCATCACCCGGCCATCCAGACTCGCCCCGCCTCGTACAAATCGAGTAGCCCATAATGCATAAGGGGCTTATCAAATGATAACTGGACAGGACTTTTTGTTTTTAAATGGTTGAGTGTTTCCAACTTGTTAAGTGTTGACATGTTCCTGACTTGTATGAACTTATCATATCTGCGTTTAATATATGCTACGCCTTTAGCAAAAGAAAAAGCTAATCAAGCGCAGGTGATAAATGTCTAGTCAACACCATAGAATTCAAATAAGTGATGTCTCCTTGCATTGCACTAGTTTATTATAGTTGCAGCATACACAATGTATATGCTCTCATGAAGCGATAAGTGAATGCAGGATAATACAGGTCCCTGTGCGAAAATGCTCAATGCCCAATCACCGCAACACCCACAACCCCACAGCGAGCCGCGGCAAAGCCACACTGCCGAAAGCACCCTTGCCAATCGCCCACATTGCATGGCCCACAAAACATTCCTGGGCCACGCCCCCTTTCTGGGACAAGCTCTATAGTTGGCTCACGGCAGTCGTCACCTCAATTGTACCCACATCGCATGTGCCGCAAGGAGGGTTGCAATATCTCAAGTGTATCTCCCCCTTTCGCCAACTGCTTCTCTAACAACGAGGCTAGGGCACCATCATCATGGTACTATTCATTTTCGAAGCCTTCGAAGCTTGACATTTTCCAACCCATGGAAAGGCTGATAGCCTCAACATATTGTAATGGTTGTACTCAGGCAAAAAAAAAAAAAAAAAAGAAAGGAAAGAAAAGGAAAAGAAATGAATGGAAAAATAAGAAGCACCCACGATCACAGCACAGCACCTAGGGATCCTCAAATTAGGTACGTCTGGTGACCTTGGTCGACCGGCTTCATCCCTAGTCCCCTAGCCCCCTACAATCACCCACATTGTTCAGGGTACATCAAGGGCAGGACATACCTGGGGAGCTTGTCTCGCCTCAGGTTAGACCTGTCACCCTGACCCACTTGCACAATTTTCTTTTGCACTCTGCCTTAGTACCATTGCAATCAGTGGTGATAAGCACTGCACGATTGGCCATGAAAAGCACACCGTACTCAGCAAGCAAGTCCAATAGTTTCCAGCTACTACTGAAATTGCGGTGTCCTTGTATTCAATTATGCTCTGTCGTGCAGTCACAATGCAAAGGATGTCTCATATACCTTCACATGTACTTCTTCTCAACACGGACAACTTTGCTTCATACACACATTGTTATGAGAAACTAGCCCACGGTCTTCTAACTACGTAATATCTAAGTATGCACGAGCACTTGCATAATATCTGCACCAAAGTATATGCACCGTTTGGGTCCTCAAGTGCAGGACAATACTCTCAGCTTGCTTAGAGTTCGACCTGTCTCCCAAACTAATCAAATATGTCTTGTGCACGATAAGAAGACTAGCACTACCCCTTAGGGAGAGACCACACGAGAGGTTTCCAAATTGCAGGTGTTGAAGACTCCACAAAACGTGCCGTTCGATCTTTATCAACACTCAACTCTGAATGCTTACCCCTTACCATCCGACAAGCCCGTAAAGAATCTACATGTGCAGAATCCCCAACAAACCAACACTTGTGCTGGCCATCAATGCAATCCCCAATGAAGCATAGCCCTACCACCAACTCCAACAACCTTCCACCAGCCACCCTGGCCACCAACAGGCCCCCAGGACCTTCTGCCACACCATCACCAACACTCCTCCATGGAAACCACAGACGTCCTTGTCACCCACGTCTTCGGTGCATGCTACAGCCTGCTACCTACGACGGTGAGTGCCATGGGACTGGCACTCGTCTAGGAGGGGGGTAATGTTAACCCCAACACGAAGAAAGCAAAAGGAAGTGGAAAAGACGCAGGGCAAAGGCGGAAAAAAGGTAGCCCGAGTGAAGAAAGAAAAGGAGAAAAGGCCAAAAGCGCAAGGGAAACCTTAAAAGTCCAAGGCAAAGACAAAAGGGGAAAGGCGCATTTTAAAATAAAAAGGCGCACCCTGAAATCTTGTAAAAGAGCGCCGGGCTCTCACCCATGCAATTTGTAAATGTAGACGGGCGGTGGAAAGGAAGATAGGAAGATAGAAGGACAATGGGAAAAAGGGCCAAGGCTACGGCCGGCCATGTAAAAAGGGGAAAAGGGGATGACCGCCCAAAAGGGATTTAGGGTTTTGTATATAAAGTTGAAAAGTGAATGAGAAGCTCATTCTTGTGTGTGGCCAAAAGTAGCTCTCCTCTTCTTCTTCTTCTTCTTCTTCTTGTTCTTGCTTGCTTGAGCTTGTGCTTGAGAGAGGGAGTGTGAGAGTGTGAGGGAGTGAGTGTGTGAGGGTGAGGGACCGAGGAGGAGAAGCTCTCCATCTTCTCCTCTCTTCTTCTCTTCTCTTCTCTTCTCTTGTCTTGCTCACGGCAATGGAGCTTGGAGTGTGGAGCTTGAGGATGGAGCTTGCTTGAAGCTTGCACTTGGATCGTGGAGCTACTGGAGTGTGCGGGAGAGGAGGTAACTCGAACGGCATCAAGGTAAGCTCACTACACCCGTAGATATGGATGGCGCGTCGGCTATGTGAGAGGTAGCCATTAGTGCTCGGCTTGGAACGCTTGAATCAATAAGCGGTCCGTGGGTCTTGGCGGTTGAGTGAAAGCTCCCACACTCTCTCATTTCTTCTCCCTCCCTCTCCCTCTCTCATTTCCCTATTATGCTTAATGTCTCCCTCCCTCTCCCTCTCCCTCTCCCTCTCTCATTTTCCTATTATGTTTAATGTCTCCCTAATATGTTTAATGTCTCCCTCCCTCTCCCTCTTCCTCTCCCTCTCTCATTTCCCTATTATGCTTAATGTCTCCCTCTCCCTCTCTCATTTCCTCTCCCTCCCTCTCCCTCCCCCTCTCTTTCTCTCTCCCTCCCTCTCCCTCTCCCTCCCTCTTCCTTTCCCATTTCCTCCCTTGGGGTTATATTTCTTTTTTTCAATGGAGCATTGTGATTTAGATTTTGAACTTCTCCTATTATTAATTTGTTTGAAAGCCATCATCTTTGGCATTCTCTTGAGTGGATTTTTTAGAGGCTAGTTGCTTGGGGGGTTTGAGAGGTCTAAGATTAGGGAAGTCACAAATACAATTCCCTTGTTTACAACATTTGAAACATGAATTTGATAAGTTTTTGTAGATGTCAAGATCATTATTATCAACTTTATATGAGATTTCAAGGATAATAAAGAGATTCAATCTATTTGATAGCATCAACATATGCAAAGAACCTAATACCTTGGACATTGGTAAAAGCTAAAATGTTTTAGTAGCTTTACTATTCTAGTGGCTATTTAGAAAATACTATTCTTAGAATACTAGCCAAGTTATAAGATCACGTAGGCTTACTTGGAGTAGTAGTTTGATAGGACTAGTAGGCATTTTCTCTTGGTAGCCTAGATGTTAGAATCGATGCTTTCTTGGAATGGTAGCTGACCCAAGATATCAAAATCAATGCTTTCTTGGGATAGTAGCTTGATAGCCAAGATATAAAACTCAAGTCCTTCCATATGACATTTGATGTAAAATTGGCCTAAGTCCACATGAGTTAAAGAATTCCAAATTGGACCATGAGAGGGTGTTGAAAATATTGTGGTCATGAATATATATTGTTATGGTCCAAAAGCATAAGAACAATGCTATGCATGGAAAGGAGCATGAGAACTAGCTCTAAAGTAGTGGAAAAGGGGATATGTATCCATGTGAGAGAAGTATTTACACCCATGTGAGGTGTTAGTTGGACCCAGCCCATGTGACTTTGAGGCCATCAATGATTTAATCAAACCCACTTGTCTCACAATGTAACCTACACTCACGAAGAAGAACTATGAATCTATTTTGCATCTAGTTTTTGTCTTGCTTACTCTCTATCCCCTCATTATCATGATCTCACACTCACACAATGAACACTGTTACATTTCAACTACCATGAGAGCTAGTGCCTCTTGATCTCCATGCTTGAATTTTCAACATCATTCAAAAAATCAATGAGCTTAGTTAGATGAACCTTTGGCACTAGGATTGGCCACAAGTCCCATGGTACATGTAGAATAGTGAAAATGACTGTAGATATTACAATTCCTAGATCCACACAACCATTATCGTGTGGTTGGAATGCAAAAGCTCTTTCATGTATAGACTCATATCCACAAGAAATCACTTCTTTTTATATGAAAGAAAGTCATTGCATCCAACTTTCATCTCCTTGTGAGATTCTATAGTAAACATTTTCCTAATCCCTTTTGGATATCTCAAGTCCACTTGGTGAGAAGCCAACTCAATCATCTCCTCAATGTCTGGAGGTAAGGATAATGCAACTAGATTCACCTTTTTATCCATAATCTTATACTTTGTATCACCTTTCGTGCTTCAAAACTTTGTTTATCACCTAGCACATATCCAAAGAACATACTTGTACCATTTCATTTTTGGACTTTAACCTAGATTTTAGCATAGTTGAAAGTTCAACCATTGTATCAATATTGAACGTCCAGTGTATTAATATAAGATAAGCCATCATGTATCTTAGATATGCATTCTTCAAATTCCAATAAGCCATGTGCTTTCATGTCTTTTTGTGCCCTTAAAAACTATTGTTTTGTAGCCCTATTTATAGTTTCAACCCTTTGAAAACATATATAAATTCTAGCTAAAAATCCAATAACCCATAGAGAAAAAGTAAGTGTGGTGAGATATCTTTTCATTGTGCACCATCATCATCCCACTTTACAATCGTACTTGTTAAAAACCTAGTTTAAGAGATTCTCTAAACTCTTTCACATTCGATGGCAAAGGATAATCCCTTAGTGTATCATGATTCACACAAATAGTAAGAAACCATACAACCCTTTTTGCATCACTGCTTTTAATCCTTGCATATGCTAATGCATTATCTAACACCTTTGCCTCCATGTATACAACTCTGATATATGGCTATCCAAAGATATTATGATAGGAAGAGAAATCCTACACAAAAAATGTGTCGGTCATCCTAGATATCCCCACTGGCAAACTTTACACTATGGAAAGCTACATATAAAGCCCCATAAGCATTATTAGCAACCTACATCCTCCATCATATTCTACATCCACTATCCATCTACCATTCTCACACAAACTCTTAACCATAATATTAATTTATTTACATGATTAATAAGATTAATGCAAGGCATTTTAGGATCCCCAACTTTAACTATCGTCTTAGTGGTTGTGTGGGCCCAATGATTTTGAGTATAGTGGCTTCTAAGTATCACACATTTAGCCTCATCATCATTGTAATGCATTTTATGTATGGTTCTAACCACTACATTTTCAGCCTTACCAATTACTAAATATATTTTTAGCATTAGAAAATTTATTTTTAGCATCTTTATCATCATCATACAACATTGCCCAAATAGCTTGAATCTTTTCTATTCTTCTTCTTCTTGAACCATAAGATGTATGAGATCTCCAACTTTTTGCCATTTTTTCTTAATTATTGTCAATGATCTCTTCATGAAACTCTCTCTTAGAAATGCCAAGAATCTCTCCTAGAGTAATTTCCACTTTATTATTTGAGATGTGTTTTTCTAGGACATTTTCTAAATCAATGCACTTTTTATATCCAACTGTAGCTTATAGCTTGGTTTTTTCCCTTTGGTTTAGAATGTTTCTACTTCTTCTCTATTAAAACATCCTCCTTACTATGCTCAGGGGAAGGCCCAGCAAAAAGTTGAGGTAGATCTAAGTCAGATCTAGCAGTTCCATTAGCTATCCTCTTTAACCTACCTAGATTTCTATCATTGCTTTTTCTCTTCTCTTTGAAAATAGTCTCTATGTCCTAAGACTTGGCAACATGATCATAAACACCAAGAGAATCTTTCAAAGCATCCCAATTTGTCTTTTCTCAAATACTCTTTCTTAGCTTAGTCAAATTTTCTCTAGGAAATTTTCCCTTTTCTATAGTATGCATTGGCTCTAGCCAAATTTCCATCTTCTTGCCAAGAATATATATACAACTAGGATGCATAGACATGCATAGCCATTTTCTATAGTATGCAAATCCTCTATTCAAATTTTGATCTTCTTGCCAAGCATAGATATACAAGTAGGATCTTTCTTAGCTTGTAAACTAAATGTAGTTGCTTCAATTACAACATATGCATTCCTTACAACCATGTCATCTATAAGTTTTTGCATTCCACCCTTCCCAAAATTTGGATAGAGTGGTAATTCTATCTCGCATAGATGAATCTTTCTATCCTTAAAGAAAATCAGATTCTTGTCCAACACATCTTTATAAATATTAAAATCTCTATGATCATGCTAAGTTCTATCACACCAAATACATCACCATACACCTTAAATTGGAGCCCTTGTTTCTACAAACCATCCCTTTTCTTCTAGTATTGCAAGGTTCAATTGCAAGTCATGCATACCCTTAACTAGCTCATCCATCACATCATCTTTTATTAGAGAAGCTGTAGAAATTGATTGCTTGCATGATTAGTCACTTTTCTTGAAGCTAAAAGAATAGGCCCTACATGTACCGGGGCTCTTCTTCTTTACCTTTTGATGATAATCAATAACAAAATATCTTTAATATCCTTCCTTTGAGTTTTCAATCCATGTTCAATGCTTTCATCTTCTAAGAGATCTTCAAGGCTCAACTACAATGCAATAGTAGTGCCTTATACCACATATTCAAGAATTTGGGAGCTTTCATAAAGTTTGGGAATTCCTCATGTGATTAATATTTGGACACATGGTCAAATCTTATGCCTTTACTTAAAGGGGAAATTTTCCCTAAATACTATATAAGCAATCCCCCCAAGTCCCACTTTCAAATATTGAGTTATGAATCAATCACTTATGAAATATTTAGTTCTTATTTGAAAGTGGGACTTGGGAGATTCCCAAATTCTCTAATATGGTATTTTTAGTCATGAGGGAATCATGGTTTGCCAAAGATTGTTGCCATTACTATTGTTATTGTTGCTACAAACACATGGTGAAGGTTTGCAATCATTACCTAAAATCATTAGATGAACCTATAGCATCCCCCATACTACAAATCTTTTCCTTTAGCCTTTCATGTTAGTTCACCAAAAATGTTGGTATTTTTCATGTATGGCAAAAGGCCACTATGACTTGGGTAAGAAAAGTTCACATTATAGAGGAAAGAATATCTAAAGAACTAGAAGATATCGTGCAATATAGATCCAAGAGACAGTTAAATCCCAACTATAGGTATATCTATCACATAAGATCTGTTTGAGCTCAATCCTTGTATAGCATATACATTCACATAAACATCATAAAACTAAGGCTATGACTTACTAAGAACCAATTTAATTTAGCTCATATGATTTATGTTTTCCATACATGAGATCAAGCATCAAACAATATGTCCAAAAATAAGCCTGAATCATGCAATTAGGGGCAATTAGAATTTGTCTCCATGCACTTTCAATCATACCGTGTAAACATTACAACTGATTCTAGGCCTCTCTCAAATCTCACCGCAAATAAAGAGATCAAAACTGAGTAACTTTACAAGATAGCTAATCTTCAATTTCTTGAGCTCAGACTTTTGACATCTTCTCTCGGAGCTTCTCTAGACTGGTGGACCAAAGAAAATTGTAGACGAGACCATAAGAATGCTCATTTTGGATATTCACAGCTACTTGTGGACTCATATAGCATAGTGACACTATCCCCTTCCCAAGTAAAAGTATCCAAGGAGCTCTCAATCTGGATGGTGCATGACCTACTTGTGGCTATATTTGTAACACACACAAGGAATTTCTTGCCTTGAGACACATAAGGCAAATTAGACTCAAACTTGTCAAATAATTCACAAGTAAACCCTCTCTAAAATATCTCTATTTTCCCATTGCTAGTGCATGAGATCTTAATGTTTTGTAACATAGATAGTTATCTCCCCCCCCCCCCCCCAATCTATAAATAGAAGCCAAGGGGAGAAGAGAAAAAGATAGAAAGGATAGGACAAATCCATGCCAGGAAGACAAATACTAATCAAAAAAATTAAGAGGGTGAAAGAAGAAAAGAGTGAGGGAAGATAAAGGTGAATTAGATGAAGCGATTGCATCCACCACTAGGCTAAAGCCTCAACAGGCCTTCTGTCTCGCTTAGAATCCAAAGTTCTCTCTATCCACTTGACAATGCCACCATGTAAGGGACTCAACATGATGGGGACACCTAATGTGGCAAGGCCATATAAACAGATCCATTTATCAATTGCCAACAACATGGCCAATAATACAATCAATATCACCAACACCTCTAATGCATAAAGCCAAGTATTTTTCTTGTATATTTCACATAGCTTAGCCTAATAACCAAACATAAAAATATATATAATTCATGTTAAAATGGTTCCTTTTAAAACCATACACTAATATAGGATTCTTAATAGTTGAAAGGTCAATAAAGTCTTATATCTTTTGTATTTGAAAATTCCAAATTAACTCTAGTAAAAAGAGAAAAAGATAGATGTTTTTCATTTTAAGAAAATTTCTTCATATTTTTGTCGGGACCTAAAATGGGCCCGACACTGGCTCTCTAGCACTAGCTGGACCTCAAGACACACAAGACACCCCACACAAGCTCACGGCCAGGAGCATCTAAGGTTCACCCTACACTAAACTCTAATATCGATCTTGCATTTGTATTAGGACATAGTCCAACATTTACCTTTCCTTCTCCTTAGAGAGAGATCCCATAACATGTAGGTATTATACCTCGTAGCACAAACATAGGGAAGCACCTCTTGGTTGATTGCCGTGGCTCCATTACAACTCTCCTACATCTTAGGGATTGGCCCCAAGATGCACTGCCTAAACATATAAAACACACGGTACATAGTCCACTCTTTGATTTATCGAACAATCCAAGAGTTTATATTTTCTCACCAAATAGTCCCAAGGAAACCATACAACTAACCTACGGCTTAGGCTCCTTTTCACTCCACGTATAAGTCATGTCCTAAGAAGACAATTGCTATGCACTCCAGGAGATTATGCCATGTCATGAGTCATGCATAGTGCATATGATCCTAGTGCACAACCAATATTTATCAAATCATCATTTTGTGATGTGAGAAAATAGCCCTTCCATGATCTTCACTAAACGTATGCTTCGATGTATGGAGACTAGCACCTATTTCTCATGCTACTAGCCCTTTAAATTGAAATATCGCAATTCTAAATGCAATGCATAGTCAAATATTTCAAATATTCACACCTTCTCAACCCTCTTAATCTCTTAACATCACCCTTTCCCTCTAACGTTTAGGTTAAGCTGCATTGCATAGGTGTAGGGCTTTGTTTTTTGTTATTTTCAATATAAAAAGCAATAAAGACACACTAAAATGTAAAACCAAGGGTAACCTAAGACTATACCTCATGCCTCAACCTTGTCAAATATGCATGGACATTAATCATATTTTTTCTTATTTATTTATTGCAAAAACCTTTTTTTTTCACTTGTTGATATTTTCACTATTTGTTTATCAAGAAAATAGAGAATTTATTGGTTTTTTTAATTATGAAAATTGCAAATTATTTATTTTCCACATTTCATCCCTCATGCATCATTTTTATCAAACTCGATATGACAAAAACCCCATTTTCTTTGTAAAATGCATGTTTTTTGGGTTTTAAGTAGTTAGTTATGACCATAAATTATTACGAGTTTTGCATTTTCCCATGTGCATCCCTCAAACATGATGCAAGGAAAGCTCAAACAAATTTCCAGCCCATGTGCACATTTTTCCCCACCCGAAACACACAAAATTCCATTTTTCTTTTGTAAAATGCAGTTTTCGAGTTTTAGAAAATTATTTTCAGCATTATAGCATTATGTATTCTAAATTTTCTAACATAGAATCATCAAACATATAGCAAACAACATTCGTACCAATTTTCATCCAATATGAACATCATTTGGCCAACAACCCTCCAAAAAAACATTTTTTCCTTTATAAAATAGAATTACCAAGTTTTTATGGTTGCGGGTTTCCAAAACCGGATTCAGGATAGCAAAATTATCCATCATTAATGCTCATTCCATCTTCAATCATCCATCTTCAGCCCCAAGTCGATTTGGAAGTGATTGGATACCACGCTGGTCAAGCATTCACCACCCGGGCTTCATCTCCCTTCACTACCCCTTGCACGAGAGAGAGGAGGAGAGAGAAATACTAAAAATTAGAATTTCATTCCCTTCATCATATTACACATGGTTACCATCAAAATCTTGCCCTCTCTACATACCTGGGACTTCATACCTTGATTGCCAGTCCCCAACAAAGAGTATCAAATTGATATAGAAAATACCATCAAAACAAATCCACAAGGAGTAGGCCTAGCATAATCTAACAGAAAGCCTAAAGCTAGTCACTAACTAACTAGTCCAACACATCCAAGCTAAAAAGAACTATTAGAGAGGTCATCCTAAGTGGTAGTCTGCACTACCTACCTAACTGAGGACAACACAACCAGGAGCTCCTCTCCTAGGCGAGGACTCCTATAGCCTAATCAAGAGGTATTGTCTTTTAACACAGTTTTCCTTTTAGGCCTTTATTTTCCATACTTGGGTGTGTAAAAAGGAGGGAGCTAAGCATAGTGACCCAAGGAGAACAGGGCATTGGCCTCAGGTCTTGTCTCCGTACTCAAGAACCTACCAAGCCCTCGCAAGGTGACACTTAATCCTTTTCTCACACTCACTTTCTTTTTTCTCCAACCGTCTCTTGTTCTTATTTTTCTAGCTAGATGCCACCCCTAGGAAGACAAGGCATCAGCCCCAGGTCTTGTCTCATCCCCAGGAACCTACCAGGCCTTCGCAAGGCGATAAACAATTGCTCAATGATTTTTCTTTCTTTCCCTTTCTATTTTCATAGGGGGGTTAGAACCCCTTTTTACACACCTCTGTATATTTTTATCCTTTAGCTATGTAGGATTTTGATTCTTTACATATATTTCTTCTGGTAGGCTTGTCTAACTGCTTCACAACTAACAAAAACTCCTAGAAGAACTGCCTAACAAGCCAGCAGAACAAGGTCACTAGAATTGCCTTCTAAAATAGGTATTTCAATGCCTGACAATGCCTTTAGAGGAGGCAATGACTACTCAGACCTCCCCCAAACATACCTAACCTAAACTTGGGACTTCATACCTTAATTGCCAGTCCCCAACAAACAAAAAGAGAGTAACCCTTACATACACATATCTCGTTATCTACTTAAGGGAAATGACTCAGGAAGGGGACAAAACCACCTGGAATGGCCACAAGAAGCTCTTCCGTAGCAAAGGCTCCCTCCAGTGTCTTCATCAACCTGTATGATGCAATCACTAAAATAGATAACTATTAAAAGCACCCGCACCAAAGAGATGGACGGCCCTCTTGGCCTAAAGAGATCAAGCATTGCATAGCAACCTAGCTGGCCCTCTTGGCCTAACATAGTTTGATCATAATCTCCGAAGCAACCTGGTTGAAGGGTCACAAGAGCAGGTCACGGTAGACCCTCATGACCATGATGCAAAGATGCAAATACCGAGTTTGACACTGCACTCTATGCCTAAACCCTTGCATGTCAATGCCTTGTGGGAAGGTTCCGAGATGCATGCAGTCTTACCGGTTTTAGCCCTAGGCGATACAATGAGAAAGGGAATCGTGGACACGAGGGCTGGGGTTAGTGTGCTTAGCCATGTAGTGCTTTAGACTTGGGGAAACCCACCCGTTGAGACTGCTAGGTTTAATGTCACACTAGCAAACGGTATGAGAGTCAAGCCATTCGGGGTGCTTAAGAATTGGCCAGTGAAGATCGCAGGTGTCCAGTTCTCTGTTGACTTTATAGTCATGAAGGGAGTGGACTATGACATCCTATTAGGCTAACCCTAGATGCGCAACGCTAGAGTCATCGAAGATTGGGGTAATGGCTTGATCTTCCTTGGCAATAGGATGGATGTCGTGAGAGTAGAGATGGACACCTAGAAGACCTCACCAGTCGACTTAGATACCATCTCTGCTATGCTCAAGGGTAATGCTCAGATCAAGAAGTCCTATGGGCCCTTGACCAAGTATGTCCCATGCCTAGAGGACGAGCGGGATTGGATGCATGTCCTTGCTACAATCGACCTGCGGTTCTCTGATCAGGAGGAGTATGAGCAAGCCATCAAAACAATCGGCAAGGCGTTACACACCTTCCGTACTAGTCTATATGATGGCAGGAATCCTTCATGGGAAACCGAAGCCAGTCAACTTCCAAGTCCCAACTACCAAAAGGGAACTCCAGGAGATACTCGAATACCTAACAAACAAGCTAGCTGGCAATCTAGCTGTAAATTTCAAACCACTCCAGGATCTCTTAGATGAATCCAAGTGGCAATGGACCAGAGTGCATGACTTAAACCTCATGTATAATTGGGCCCTAGTTCCTGACCAACGACAAGAGATATACCAAGCCCTAGGAGACGACGAGCAGTTTGATGAAGAGGATTCTAACGACGAATATGAAGACTACCAATCCTTCAGTGAGGAAAGTAAGGGTGAGGTATTACATGGCTGATCACATGTCGTGCATTTCCACTGGAGAAGTTGCTGGACAAGGTGTTGTTGATGAATTACCCGACATCCATCTGTTTAACCTTTCCAGTGAGAGAGATCTATTTAAGGCTGACCTAACGCCATATTGGGCAGATGACATAGTCCAGGTGCTTGAGCACGGACTACCTGACCGACCAATAGAAAAAGCCCGACTTAGGTGATTAATCCTTAAGATCCAGCCCTATCAGCTGATTGCATGCCAACTCTATAGGCTGGGGCAAGATGGATTGTTGCGCAGATGCGTATGCAAATATGAGATGCACGATGTGCTCTCAGAAGCGCACGGCGGCATTGCCGGAGGGCACTTTAGCAAAGACAAGACAACATGAAAAGTGTTGTAGTCTCAATTGTGGTGGCCCACGCTTTTCCGCGACGCAGCACGGTTCGTCAAGCACTGTGATGAGTGCCAGCGGACGAAGGTTCCAATTCGCAAGGATTAAATGGAATTAACCCCAGTTATTGCTCGACAACCCTTCGAAAAATGGGGAATTGATTTCATTGGACCCATTAGTCCTGCGGCACAATATTCGCAAGCTAAGTATATCATTGTGGCCACGAATTACCTCACGAAATGGGCAGAAGTGAGAGCAACACGAAAAAACAACGCTAGAATGACTGCTAAGTTCTTATAGGAGCAAGTGATTTCATGATTTGGCTGCCCCATCGAACTAGTCAGTGAGACCAAGGCACGCACTTCATCAATGAAGTGATCGCGCATCTTCTGTCCACCTTCCTCATCATCTATCGCAAATCCTCGCCCTACTACCCCCAAGCAAACGGCCAGGCCAAATCAACGAATAAGATTCTTGTCAGTGTCCTAACCAAGGTTGTCTCTGCTTCACGCAACGACTGGGACAACAAGCTGATGGCAGCTTTGTGGGCTTACCGCACAGCTTATAAAACGGCTCTTAGTTGGTCAAACCCCCTTTAGGCTGACATATGGAACAAAAGCGATTCTACCATTAGAGTTCTTCATTCCTAGTCTGAGAATAGCGCTTCAAGAACGATGAGAAGGGAAGGAGGCATGGACACGATGCCTAGTTAAACTCGAACACCTCTCGGAGACTCGTCTTTTAGCCATCCATGCACTGATCTGTGAGAAAGCCCGAAGCAAGAGCTGGTTTGACCAGCACATCAAGCAGCGCGAATTTGAACAGGGTGACTTAGTGCTCCTCTACTCAGTTAAGGGGCATAAGAAAAAAATGAAATTTAGAGGTCTTGGACCTTTTAAAGTTCGTGCGATCATCCAAACAGGAAATGTCGAACTTGAGACCCTAGACGATGAAGGGATAGGCTTCTTCAATGGCAGTCATGTCAAGAAGTACTACCCTCCTATGCACCCTTTGCATGAGCCACTGATGTTAGAACCACCTGTCAAAGTACAAGTAGCCACAATCACTAAAATCGACAACGAGGATGAGGAAGCCGTAGAACTCGCATACCTCCATATTACGGTCACGGCAAAATAAACATGCACTTTCAACACCTTGATTGACGAGGGAGCAGACTTCAACGTCTTAACCCACAATCATTGGACTCAACTTGGCAGACCACAACTTCAGCCCACTAATGCAAAATTAAGCCCATATGGGACCCATTCCTATGCACTACTCGGCAAGTGCAAAGCAGCCGTTTCTATCAAGTCTGAGACTATTCCAATGATTTTCTACGTGTTTCCAAATGCTAAAAACCCAGGCATAGAGTGATTACTGGGGCGAACTTTCAAAAAGCAGACCCACTGCAATGTTGATTACGCATCGCAACTCATCCACCTCGCAATAGGCAACACTCGCATTGTTACAGCTTTCAGCAAGGGCTGCGCAACCTCATCTTGGGCCACAAAGCCACCGATAGAAACATATGTAGTCAAGTCTAAGGAGGGGGGTAGTGCGCGGTCGCCACTTCCCGAATTTCGTAGACTGCAACCCATAGCAGCCAGAGCTCAGGCCCCACAACCTCGCCTTCAATGGATGCCTAAACAGCCGCAACAGCCACCTCGGAGCCGACACTCCTACCCTCGTAAGACCAGAAACTCTAAACCTAGGAGGCCCAAATGCAGTTACAGGAATAGACATGTAATCAGTCAGAGATGGGTCCCCAAAGCCCTCTTGCACACACAAGGCTACTATGAGGGCAATGCTTGGCTATGGATACCTAAGGCCCGCACAGCCAAAGGAACCACTCGTATGCCAGCCTCTCAAGCTTGATCATCCCAAAAATCGTAAAACCTCAAAACCACAAACCGCAGAGCTTCCCTAACCCTCAACCATCAAGTTCATCCACCCGCGAACCCAAGAGTCGCCTAAGCCTATCGAACCAAGCAACAACCACCGTCACAAGAGTCATCACCTGCCAGAGTTGCTCCAACTTTCCAAATCCATCCTGAAAGCAGCAGGCCGTCACTCGAGGCTGCTGCTAACCCAGCCACAGTCCCAGCGACCCAATCGCAAGCTCAAGAACACTCACCACCTCAACTTTTTGTTGCCAAAGGCTCAATTCCTATCAAACCCCAACCACCCGCAGGCCTTAGGCCCTCTTACAAGAGGAAATCCTTTCTCACACTAGCCGCTGATTTAGCTGAAGAAACAGGGGATGACGTGTTGGATTGCATTAAGCGACTAGATGCCACTTTTATGTCGCTAGCTCTGAGCTACGATCGCCTATACTTTGGTCTATTGGACGAATCCTTCGCAACCAAAGTTTAAACGATGCCTTGTTCTTGGGAAACGTTTGAATTTGCATTTGCAAAAGCTGCTACATCTGCTACTAAATTTCTCAGCACTAAGATCTCCAAAGAGCAAGCAATCAAATAACGCCTCATCGCGTCGTATGATTAGTGAACCACTTCTGCCATCACTGACCAAGAAGTGGCAGAGCTGTCAAGACTTGTTGAGACGGAATCCCAGTTCTTAAGGCATTGGTATGCTCTTAGGTTGCAATGGGAATTTGAAGGATGCCGAATAATGGCCAACGCTGAGCAGTGCCGCGCTATCAAAACAGCAGAGTACGATCCCACATATGTCGCGCCAACCTCATATCGAGTGTTAACCACTCTTCAGGGCTGTCTTATAGAAGAACACATCAAAGGGCACCCCTACCTCGACTGCTTGTTGACCAAGGAAGAGTTACGCATTGCTAGCTGAGTCAACTCTGGTGACTTCCTAACAGATGTTCTCACATACATCACCCAAGTGGGGATTAAGCCCTGTGATCTGGACCGTGATGCTCAATTGAAATACAATCCCCATTTCTATACTTGGCTCCTTCACAAGTAACCCCTACATCTCCATGCCGAAAGTCCTTACCCTTCTGATCCTGAATCCTAGGAAGGATTCTTATCAAGCTGGAAGGGGAGGGGGTAAGGTGAATTAAATCAGAGTTAGTAAATCAAATCAAAGTCAGTGAAACACATAGCCATATATTATAAAAAATAGATGGGTTAGGAAAAGGGCATGGAAATTTTGAAGTAAAGGGCAAAAAGCCAAAGTCTAAAAAGGAGAATCTACATTGGATCTTAATGAATTCATTCAAAAGCATAGAGTTTTTCTTTTTCAGCAAATTAGTATGTCGCAAGCACTAATGAAAATTACGATTTATGATAGGAACAAAAGATATCCGAGCAAGACCACGCCCACCGACTTCCGTTCACAAACGAGGAAAGAGAGCAATATCGCATCCACCTAGAAAACTGCGCCTTCCGCCAGCTTAAGTTTCAAACCGTCCGCAACATAGAAGTTGTGGTGGCTAGGGAGAAAGTGGCTAGGAGGGTGATCGAGCAATGTAACCTCAGCAAGTACCTTGAAAAATTCTCACAGGAGCCAGACCACCTGAAGTGCATAGAGTTCCTCAGATCGTATCACCCAGACCAAGAATGCGGCACAATGACGGTGGGTAGAGGAGAAAGTGCCAAGTAGGTGCAGGTTCCGTCTAGACCCAGCCTTGGTAGAGAAGGCGTTGGGGTTGGAGCCAAAGACGGAGAGAAAACAGAAGAGGGATGTCTATGTGATGCTGAAAATGAAAAAGGAGGAGGTACTCACCAATGACGGCATCAGCATCCTAGACATCCCTGACGCAGAAGCTAGGCTGCAAGCAAAGCTAGTACATGTCCTCTTCTCCAGCCAACGCTACAACTCCCTGATGCATCGAATCAGCGTGCCCATACATGAGAACATAGCGGCCCACACTCTAGACAAAGTTGACTGGAACGGATATGTATGAAAACTATCAACCAGGCAGCTAAGGCATTGGCGTTAGGAAGTGTACCAGCAAGTGGAGGGTCTCTAGCCTCCAAGTCTACAGAGAGGAAAAAGCTTCATCCAAGGCCTCTTACATCGGGTATGGAGGTGTCTTAATGGCGCTTATCCAGGAGGCCGTGAAGGAGGCGCAGGAGGCAAAAGAGGGGGAGGAGGAAACACCCGACAGATCACCTCCTCATCAACACCAGGAGAGGTCTAGTGATAGGACTGAGACCGAGGAAGAAGAGGAGGAACAGAAAAGCAAAAAGTAGGTCAAGGAGACCGAGAAGAGGGCAGCGCAAAAGAAAAAGAAAAAGGATGACGAGGGCTGCAGGAAAGAGAAAGAAGACTTAGAGAAGGCCAAGAGAGAGTCCCTTAGAGAGGCCAAAGAGAGGGAGAAGAAGAAAAAACAGGAAGAAGAAAAGGAGAGGGAGCAATTACAAAAGGCTAAGAAGGCATCGAAGCAGGAGGCAGAGGAGAGAAAAAGAAAGGAAAAGAAAGAAAAAGAGAAGAAGAAGGAAGAGCAGAGAAAAGCAGAAGAGGAAAGGCGAAGAAAGGCTGATGAAGAAGAGGAAGAACTAAGAAGGAAGGAGGAAGAGGACCTGGCGGAAGCTACACGCCGGTCCATAGAACAACAATGCAGAGCTGATGAACTGGGGAGTTTGAGCCCACATAGAGAAGAAAGGCCTGCGTCAAGCACACAGGTGCCGGAGATTGTGCCGCCCTCATTGAGGGCAAGGGCAAGGCCCCAATCTACCCAATTCCTACTCTATTGGTGCCTCCCACCGAGCCAACCACTATCACTCCCAGCATCCCCAATAGTACAGACGTATCAAATCTTGTGGCATGGATGCAGTACTTCATTAACAGGGAGATAGCCCAGGGGAACGACTACAGGACAAAAGCGGCCAGCCACAAACGCAGAGTCTAAGCAAGATCCCAAGTGACAAAAGGTGGAGGCCTCAACAACACCCATCCAAACAACGATGACGTCGCTAGCTAATTACGACGAATATGTCGCCAAGCTACTCTTGCAGTTGGAGAGAGCTAAGGAGGAGCGAAAAGTAGTGATGGCTGAGTTGGCAACTGAGAAGGAATCAATAGCCACCTTCCAGCTTGATAAAACAAGGGTGATATCCATGCAACAAAGGGAGATCGCAGATCTCAAGCAGGAAATAAAGGCTAAGGATGACATAGAGGAGCACTGGAGGCAGTAGCTCGAGAATGAAACACAGGAGCTGGTGAAGATGCAAAGAGAACATAAGCTCTTGATAATGCAATACCAGGAGCTCATTACAAAAACTGCTAAAGTTGAAGAGCTCATGGTTGAGCTCAACGCTAGGGATAAGAAAAGAAAGCAGGACATGGAGGAGCAGCAAGAAGAGATTGAGCGCCTAACTGGTCAGTTGAACGTAGAAAGAGAAGAACATGAGAGGCTGATCAGGGAACTAGAGGACCAAGAGTAAAGGCTCATGATACTGACCCTAAAGCAAGGGGAGAGCATGGAGGACATGAACAAGAAGGCACAAAAGTGGGCGGTGCATAATGAAAAGAGGGTGAAGACACTGGCACGGCGCCTCGCTCTAGCAGAAAAGGAAAATATTATTGCAGAGAGCAAGACAAAAGCCGCCCAAGTGGCCTTCAATGCCCAACAAAAATCCTTCCTCGACACCATCAGGGACACTACCTGCTCAGAGGAGGGAGAGCCGTTGGAGGTGGCACAAAGAAAGCTCAACATTGCACAAAGAGTCCTACACGCATGACTACAATTGCCACCTCAACCTATGGAGGTTAGGCTTAGCCTGGACGAGCAATGGAAATACCTATTGTTGGCTGGCCTAACCCCCGAGGAAGTGGATGCCCTAGGATTTGAAGAGAGAGCACCACAGGGAAAGTAACAGGGGGAGGAAGCCGAATTCGAAGTCGACGTGAACAGATTCACGGAAGATGTGATCCCACAACCCCCCTCGCCGCACAATCAGGAACAGCAACCACTTGACCCGCCCCTGGACAGACAAGCCACGCTCAAGGAGCAATGGAAAAATTGGTGGAAGAAGCCAGGAAAAGGCTGCAGGCCAAGCCAGTCATGCGGCCATCCGCATCCCTCCCACCATGCCCCGATGACCTCCCAATGCAATTCCACGAGGAGCTGGTGGTCTGGGAACGGCATGAAATCAAAAAAGGACCCTTTCTCTTTCAGCTTCCTTATGCCTAACAGCCTGAGAAGGGTCCTGTCGATCAAAGTAATGGAGAAGGTGATCGCGGCTAGCAGCCGACTAGGAAAAAAATGGCTAGATGATAGGGCAAAGACCCCCACTCTGTGGGCCACGGAGGAAGCAGAATTTTAGCAAGACAAAGTGTACGAAGTGCCACATACCGTAAGGAGCTACGACTGCCAACCCCTCTGGAGAAGGCGAATATGCAATACTAACGTGCTCTCCTGGATGGCATTTTGCAACACCCTATCCTATGAGAGGAATGACCCCATCTTCATGGCGTATCCTCATAGGGTAGGCGTGGATTTTGTCGCCACCCTCCATGGGAGGCATTGTCAAGATTGTGGGAGAGAAGGAAGGAGTCTCACTTGTAGCTTTCTTGCTTGCACAATGGGGGAATACACACAAGGGTGGAGGCTGAAAACAGTTTTCCTCTTCTTAGTTGTGTAAGCCAAAAGAACTCTTATACAAAGAAATAGAAGAACCCTATATATGGGTCTCAAACCAAACTCAACTAACTAAGGTGGCATACTAACTGAGCCACGAACTAGAGTAGATAAGGATAGCTATCATGTAGCTATTATTCATGGGCGGTGTACCAACCGCGTCTGCAATTGACAAGTCGGTGACATAAATACACAACGGTCACCCTGGCGTATCACGAGTGGAGCTCGATATCTCAACACTCCCCCTCGAGCTCAATCCCAATTCCTGTACACCAAGCAGGTCTCTGAACTTGCGCAGCTTCTCTGCGCCCAATGCCTTCGTAAATATGTCAGCTACCTGATCCTCTGTGCTGACATAAACTAGATCAATAAGACCTAGTAAAACCCTCTCCCGCACATAGTGATAATGCACCTCAATGTGCTTTGTTCTAGCATGATAGACTGGGTTATTTGCCAAGTGTATACTACTCATGTTGTCACAATAAATGACAACTGGCCCATCTGTAGACTGATGCATATCATAAAGTAGCTTATGCAACCAAGCTACCTCACATGCAGCCATTGCTGCACCCCTATACTCGGCCTCTGTGCTCGACAAGGCAACTGTAGGCTGTTTCTTGCTACTCCAAGTGACTGCAGCACTCCCAAAAGAGAACACATATCCACTGGTAGATCGTCTATCAGAAATGCTACCAGCCCAATCAGCATCAGTGTATCCATGCAACTGTATCTGAACCCCAGTCTCATAAAATAGTCCATACTGCAATGTGGACTTCACATACCTGAGTATGCGTCTAGCCGCATCCAAATGCGGTTTCCTTGGAGCTGCATAAACTGACTTACCAATCCAACAGCATAGCTCAAATCTGGCCTGGTAATAGTCATATAAATCAAGCTTCCTACTATGCGTCTGTACATAGTAGGGTCTTCCAGAAGCTCACCTGCATCTGCGCTCAGCTTCACATTCTGCTCCAAAGGAACTGAAATAGGCTTACAGCCTGTCATCCCATATTTGGACAGCATGTCCAATCCATACTGCCTCTGCAAGAGCTGTATCCCACTTGGTGATCTAATCACCTCAATGCCCAAGAAATAATGCAGCTCTCCCAAATCCTTCATCTCAAACTTCTGCTTCAATAGCATTTTCACATGAAGGATATCTTCATCACTGTCACCTGTCATAATCAAATCATGAACATAAATGACAAGTAGCATAATACCGTTCTCTGTTTTTCTCACATAAAGTGAGAAATCTGCCTTGGAAATCTGAAAGCCAATAGTAACAAGATACTGTCCTATCTTGTCAGACCATGCTCTAGGTGCTTGCTTCAAGCCATACAAAGCTTTCTTCAACCTGCAAACAAACTCAGGATGAACAGCATGCACATAACCTAGTGGCTGCTCCATATAGACCTCTTCTTGCAAATCACCATGCAAGAAGGCATTCTTTACATCCATCTGATGTAAAGACCATCCCTTTGATGCAGCCATAGCAATGACTGCTCTTACGGTTGCCATCCTTGCAACCGGACTGAATATTTCTTCATAGTCAATGCCATATGTTTGTGCATACCCCTTGACTACTAATCTTGCCTTGTATCTGTTCACAGAACCATCAGCATTGTGCTTCACCTTATAAACCCACTTACAGCCAATTGCATTCTTACCTTTAGGCAAAGGTACCAATTCCCATGTAGCATTTGCTTCCAAGGCATCCATTTCTTCATCCATGGCTTTCTCCCATTTTTCTTTTCCCATGGCTTGCTCAAAAGAAGTGGGTTCTGGTTCCTGTATCACCTTGACCATATATGCATAGTGAATGGCTGTAAATCCATCATATTTCAGCCTATCCACAGGATACCTAACTCTGGTAGACCTGCGCAAAGTGGGTTCACTCCCAGGTGCTCTCAAAACATCCCTGGTCTTCCTTACTCCAAGTGTAACAATAGAGGGGATACCCAACTCATCATCAATGCTCTGTTCTGAGCCATTGGATTCACCATCCACATAAGAGTGACCTGCATTCACATCAAACATGGGCTGATCAACCTTCTCTTTTCCTTTTCGTGATACCTGCATACCACTATCTGCATTGCTTTGAGAAGATTCTCCTGATCTCAATCTGCCTGTCCATGGAGAAGAATGTGAACCACTGCTAGAAGACGCTCCAGGTCCACTAATATTTTGTGACTGCTGCTGTGAATTCTGTGCAGCATTGCCATTTTGTGCATCTACATCATCAATCACATTTACTGGTTTATACCAGCTAATCATCTCATCAAAAACAACATCTCTGCTCACTGTAAACTTACGAGTAGAAGGGTTATAGCATCTATACCCTTTTTGCTACAGAGAGTAACCAATAAAGATGCACTTCTCAGCTTTTGGATCCAACTTGGATCTCAACTCATCTGGCACATGTACATAGGCAATGCAACCAAAATTTTTCAAATGAGAAATATCTGGTTTCCTACCAGTATACCTCTCCTCTGGAGTCATTCCATGTATTGCTGCAGTGGGAGTCCTGTTCATTATGTAGACTGCTGTAGCAACTGCTTCAGCGCAATAAAAATCTGGCAGGTCTTTTTCATTGAGCATGGCACGAGACACCTCTCCAATATGTCTGTTTTTTCTTTCTGCAATTCCATTTTGTTGTGGGGTATGACTGCATGAATATTGCTGCTTTATGCCATGCTCCTGCAAGAACCTTGCAAACTCATTTGAGAGGTACTCTCCCCCTCCATCTGACCTTAGGCATTTTATTTGCAGACCTGTTTCATTTTCAACCATAGCTTTAAGAGTTTTGAAATGCCCAAAAACTTCACTTTTCTTTTTCATAAAATACACCCAAACTTTTCTGCTATAGTCATCAATAAAAGTGACAAAATAATGACAGCCTCCAAGAGATGCAGCTTTAGTAGTCCACACATCAGAGTGGATTAATTCCAATGGCTTCTTACTCTCTTGAACATGTCTAGGAAATGGTTTCCTTGCCTGTTTTCCAAACTGACAGGCTTCACATACCTTATGCATTTCTGCAACCTTGCATTTAGGCAATCCTGCAACAATGTTTTGGGCCTGCATTGATTTAAGTCGCTGTACATTAACATGACCAATCCGTTTATGCCAGATATCAATATCTGCAACTACACCGGTCCCATGTGCAAACATTGCTGCACTCAATTCAGACATGTCTGCATCCAACGTAAACATTCTGCCCTTCTTCTTTCCTTTTTCTATCAAGCGATCTTTATTTTTCATATCCTCAACAAAGCATCCATGAGGATTAAATCTGACCTGCAAGCCCTGTTCAACCATTTGACCAACAGAAACCAGATTCTTGGTGATATTGGGGACATGAAATACATCGGACAGGTATTTCTTTTTCCCATCCTGCATAGACAAAGGAATTTTTCCAATCTGCACAATCGGATGTGCAGTATCATCACCAGTCTCCACAAATCCTGGTTTTTCCATTTTCCTTGCATCCTCCATCCATTCTGCATGACCTGTCATGTGGTTTGATGCACCTGAATCAACATACCATACATCATTGCTTTCTTCTGCACTTGTCACAGAATTGTTCATGTGTTGCACCATGAACAAATGCTCATTTCTGTCATCACCCTGTCTGCTAGAAGATGCATAATTTCCTTGTTGCAGTTTTCCATTCATGATGTCATTCTGCTTTTTATAGCAGTCTTTAGCCATATGACCCATTTTACCACAGTAGTAGCATTCAACATTACTGTTTGCATTTTGACCTCTTTGCCATCCACCACGACCTCTTTGGCTCCCCTGCCTCTAGAGTTACCGCGTCCTCCTCCATAGGACTGGTTTTCTAGAGTTTGCTGCATATTCTGATTTCTACCACGGCTCCAAATCGGCCTCCTCTACCTCTGCCTCTACCTCTTCCAGCATTTGAGTAGAAGACAGTTTCTTTTGAAGTTCCTCCTGAAGAAGATGCACCACCATTTCTCTACTCCTCAGAAATTAGAAGAGCAATCAACTCCTCAAAATCAGGAAATCTTTCACGGACGGAAATGGATGTCCGAAACTGCGCATAATCCTTTCCTAGACCATTCAAGGTCACAGAAACTAAATCATCATCTTCCACTGGCGACCCAATGGAAGCAAGTGCATCTGCAATCTTCTTCACCTTCATGTGGTAGTCATTGATGCTCATATTTTCTCTTTGCACATTGTGCAACTCTTGCTTGAGCTGCATTTTCCTGGCTTGTGTATTTGTGCTATACATCTTTGACAGAGTATCCCATGCCTCCTTTGGCGTACTTGCATCTTGAATATGCACAATCATAGAGTCTGAAATGCTGATAGACAGCCCGTACATAACTTTCCTAGCTCTCTCATGCCATGCTTTGAATGCCTGCATTTGCTGTTGATTGGGAACATCAGGAAGAACTGGTTCTTCTTCATTTCCTGCAACAAATTCCCAATATCCTTTTCCCATAAGGAAATTCGTCATTCTAAACTTCCATGCTTGGAAGTTGTTCTTGTCAAGCTTTTCAGTGACAATCTGTGAAAGAGAATCAGATGCCATTACAGAAGACTGCAAAAAATTCTGTCACTGCAAAAACCACAGCTTCACCCTCACAAGGGAAAATCTGCAAAACTGGCGAAAGTGGTATTTGACCACACAGTCACTTCCTAGTGACGATCTTGCATAAACAGGAACCAAGGATGATTCTGTAACTCCCAATGTCTCTGTGCACAAGCATACAATGCAATTTCTACATAAACTTTTCACTGACCTGTAGAACAGTGGCTGCACAGCATAAAACTGGGCCTTTTCCTGAGTGCGTGCAGAAAACTTCCGCCTCCAAAACAGGCCCCGAAATGTCCTCAAATCAAAAAAATAAGGTTGCCAAGGGCTAAAGCCCTTGCTCGCAGCATATACTGCCCTCTTGCTTCACCGCGAAGGGCGTCTCAACCTGAGACAATGCACTCCTGCACTTTCCGACTGTGCTACCTGCAGAGATCTGCTCCCAAAACAGAAAATGAAAGCAACACTGCTCCTCTTACTAGAACACCTCGAGCTTGGCTTGCTTTCTTGAGCTCCTTACCACGAACAAGGCTCTGATACCATGTCAAGATTGTGGGAGAGAAGGAAGGAGTCTCACTTGTAGCTTTCTTGCTTGCACAATGGGGGAATACACACAAGGGTGGAGGCTGAAAATAGTTTTCCTTTTCTTAGTTGTGTAAGCCAAAAGAACTCTTATACAAAGAAATAGAAGAACCCTATATATGGGTCTCAAACCAAACTCAACTAACTAAGGTGGCATACTAACTGAGCCACGAACTAGAGTAGATAAGGATAGCTATCATGTAGCTATTATTCATGGGCGGTGTACCAACCGCGTCTGCAATTGACAAGTCAGTGACATAAATACACAACGGTCACCCTGGCGTATCACGAGTGGAGCTCGATATCTCAACAGGCATGACTTCCCCGTCATCTACAATTCCAATGCCACCTCCTTCGAGGATGCTCTACTTTTTGATTTAGGAAGCCTAACTGACTCCATGACGCGCTTCCTCACGGAATTCTCCTCTTGTCCCGATCCCGCTTTCATAACTACGTGTAATTACCTTAGGCTCCTTAAGCTCCTACTCAAGCAAGATCCAGCACCGCAGGAAAATGGCTTGTCTCCCCTCTTTTTTGATCCCAATGCTATTGATAGCTGCGCTATGGCCCGCTTAATGATGACAGCTAGCCTACTACCTTCCTTTTGCCTAGCTCTGCTAGAGGATATGAGTGACATCCAATTCACTAGGTGTAATCATCCCTTCCTTTCCACCACCTCTCTCCACGTCTGCATGAACCTAAAAGGGTACATGAAAAGCCACCAAATTTTGCGCAAATCCATCCACCCTCCTTCCCCCCCTTCAGATGATGAGAATTAGACTTGGCTGTCATACTCCTGATGTAATACTTTCCCTAAATGTATGCCAAAAAAAAAAAGGAACCGAAGAAAAGAAAAGTACGAATGCCATTCCACACTAAATGGACGGAAGAACTCACTTGCATTACCACTTAGCACCACAAAAGCACAATCACTGCACCTAGGGGTCCTTAAGTTAGGCGTGTCGGGTGGCCTCGGTTGGCTGGCTCCGCTCCTAACCCCCTAGCCCTTTTTGCTCCCCCACCTCACACTTAGGGCCCATCAAGGGCAGGACACACCCAGGGAGGTAACACTCACCTCAGGACCTGTCACTCTAAGCCACTGGCACCACACCCCCCCTTGGCACAAATGGGGTCCTCAAGTGTGGGACATCCCCCAGGCTTGCTTGCGGTTGGACCCACCTCCCCATTCCACTAGTACGAGCACAATGCACCAACACACTGAGGAAGCATCCCCCTTTAGGTAGAGCACCGCACCTTCTCCTTCAAGCACCCCAAAAGCACCAAACCACCAACTTCAGAGGCTCTCGACAACCCATGACATCCAGTTAGCTACTCCGACAAACATCATTCTTAAGCTTCCACAAGCACCTAAGTTTACATGTGGCCCTCACTCTTACACCAACGCCAAAGTGCCATGGGATGGCACCCATCTAGGAGGGGGGTAATGTTAAACCCAAGTCGAGATGGTAGAAAAATGAAGGAAAAAGCAAAAGGAATATGGAAAAAAAGCAAAGACACGTAGGCAGCCTCTAAAGATGAACCGGGGCAAAAAACACAACTTTAAATGAAAAGGCACCTCAAAAAACTCGAAAAAATCTTGTAAAAAAGCGCCAGGATCCCTCCTATGCCAATTGTAAAATATTAGATGGGTGTAGGCTAGAGGCACAAGGCTAGAAGAGGGAAATGGAAAAAGAACCTTGCTACAATTGCCGATCATGTAAAAAAGGGATGGGTGCCCATGGGATTTTAGGGTTTGTATATATAAAGTTCAAAAAGTGAATAAGAGATCATTCTTTGGTGTGTGGCAACAAGAGTCTTCTTCTTCTTCTCTCCTTCTCATCTTCTTGCTTGTGTGTGCTCTTGAGAGAGGGAGTGTGAGAGTGTGAGGGAGTGAGTGTGTGAGAGTGAGGGATTAAGAGGGTGAAGCTCTTCACCATCTCCTCTTCTCTTCTTCTCTTCTCTTCTCTCTTCTTGCGTGCATGGCTATGGAGGATGGAGCTTGGAGGTGGAGGAGGCTTGAGGATGCTTGAGCTTGCATCTAGAATCGTGGAGCTACCGGCGTGTGTGAGAGAGGAGGCAACTCATATCGGCACTAAGGTAAGCTCACTACACTCGTAGGATCGACGGCGCGTCGGCTAGGTGAGAGATAGCCATTAGAGCTCGCTTGGAACACTTGAAACAATAAGCAATCTGTGGGTCTTGGCGGTTGAGTGAAAGCTCCCACAATCTTAGACTGCATAGCCCTCTCCTAGGAGTGGCTGTCACCCCTGCGCATAGCCTCATTATAGGTGAGGGCTCTCCTACATCTATAACCAAGACATAATGCATTGAAGGCTCAAATCTATCAGGTGGATGTCTAGCTCTGGTAGATCATCTCATTGTAGGCTCTATTTCATGTCTAGCGTCCTATCCAACACATTGACCATGTGTATCAAGTGCTACTACAGGGGCTAACCATCTAGCTATGTAGGCTATGCTGGATCACGTGGCTCCTCTTGGAATATAACCCTGCATATCTTGACCACTTTCTGAGGCTGTCTATGCATCTTGTCCTCATGGAAGACTACATCATGGCTCTGCAGATGACTTTCTGTGCCTGTGGATCCTAGAGGTGGTAACCCATTTCACCTACATCTCTCTAGCCCAGGAAAATGCGTTTGACACTCTTAAGATCCAACTTACTACACTTGTCCTTGGGGACATGGTAGAATGCCTCACATCCAAAGGCACGTAGATGTGCATAAGATGGAGGTTTCCCTATCCATATCTCCTCTGCAACTTGGAAATCCAAACCACTAGAAGGTGATCTATTGATGAGATGCACAGTTGTACTAACTGCCTCAGCCCAAAAGCTCTATGGTGGTAGGCTTGCATGGCTAAGCATACTACGTACATGCTCCTAGATGGTTCTATTCATCCACTCAGCCAAACCATTTTGGGTTGGGTTATAGAGGGCGATCAACTGATGCTTAATACCCCTCTCATTACATAGCTGCTCAAAGGCATGTGACACACATTCTCCCCCATTGTGAGACGTAAGGCATTTCAGCCTATGCCTAGTTTGGTTCTCAACCAATGCAAGCCATCTCTAAAACACAGCCAAGACATCTGACTTAAGCTTAATGGAGTAAGCCCAGACTTTATGCAAAAAAACATCAATGAACGTCACAAAATACTTTGGACTACCCATAGACTGACAAGGCATGGACCCACAAACATCCAAATGTACCAATGCCCGGGGTGTCACTCATGCGTGTCCTACCAGACTTCTTATGTGTAGTCCTAGTTTGTCTGCCATAAAGACGATGCTCACATGAATCAAAACATGCATAGTCAAGGGGAAGTAAGTACTACAAAAACCAGAAAACCTTTTCATTCCCTTCAAGGACATATGGCCCAAATGGGCATAACAAAGAGATACATGTGGGATGGAACTGACTGACAAAACATGGTTAACAGAGGACCCATCAACTACGAGAGGATAGAGGCTACCAACCTTGGCACCTCTAGCAAGCACAAGTCTACCACAGGTGATCTTCCAGGCTAAATCCCCAAATGAAACATGAAATCTAGCATCATCAAGCTGCCTTGCACGCGCAAACATAAGATTGTGTGTAAGCATAGGTACATGACGTACATCCTGTAATAGAAAAGTACTGCTAGCAAAGAACTATATATGTACATCTCCAATGCCAACAATAGCAAGTGACCTGTCATCACCCAAGCGAACTGAACTAGAGACAGTGTGGTAGGAATAGAACCACTCACAGCATGGTGTAACATGAAATGAAGCACCAGAATATAAAAGCTACTAGTGCACATATATAGAGTGAACCTCGGTCAACGGCGTAGCATCACAAGAACTAGCTACAAGTATGTACTCCCCGTCGGAGTCATCAGCCTGCATGACATTTATCTCCTCAATTTTCACACTGGATTTCGCAGGCATAATGCTACGATCAGAGGACTTTTCCTGTACTTTTTATTTCCCCTTCTCTTTGTGCTTCCCATTGCACAACTCATGACACTTGGGCGTATGTGACCCTTCTTGCCACTATGATGACATGTCATAGTAGCATTTCTTCCACGAGACTTGCTGTGCGACTTACCATGTGACTTAAACCTAGACTTCTGCAAGTCTCTACCATGGCCATACCCATGGTCATTCTTTTCATTACCATCTCTGCCTCTAACAATCAAAGCATGCGACACATGAGAGGCATCCAAGTTCTTAAAGTTGATCTCTTCCTCTTGCAAAAGAGCACTCTCTACATCAGACAAGTTCAAAATAGTAGTAGGAACACATAAGGTAGTGCGGAATACATCCCATGACTCACTCAGAGTCCCAAGCAAAAACAATGGAGTAACCTCATCATTAAAGGTAACGCCTTGCAAAGTCAAGTTCTTGAGAATAGCATGAAACTGGCTCAAATGAGCAGACATTGTCATATTCTCCTTCATGCGCATGTCCATAAGTTGCTTCAACCAATACATCTGACTTGCTGGACTTTTCTTGTCATAAAGGTTCTTAATTTTATCCCAAAGCTACCAAGCACTCTGTGCTTCCTCAACAACATTGTAATGCACTTGTTCAGTGATAGACAAGATGAGGGTGGACTTGCATAACTCATCAAGCTCATCCCATTCATCATCAATCATAGTTTCAGGCTGCTCGCCATGCATCCTTAGTGGCTTTATCTGTGCACCAATACCTGCCAAACTTAGCTCTTCCAGTAGGCATAATTCGTACCATCAAGCTTAGTGGTGTTGAAGAGAGCACTATCAAAAGAAAAAGATGCCATATTGCAATCCAAAACGGTGCAGATAGTTCAAAATTGCTTGCTATTTTCTGCTCTAAACAGCCAAAATACCACCAAAACCAAGTCAAAATGACCACGAACTGATAGCTAATCATGCTACCCACTAAGTATCATCAAAAGTACATAAAATCAAGATGATTTATCATGAAAATTCCATGTCAGTCCATGCATAACTACTTGATGTAATAAATTACAGCCAGGTACAATGAGAGCAAACTGTAGGCAAAATGAATGTACCAAGTCAACCGTTGACTGTCAAAGCATAACTAGCATCAAGCGGGCATAAATTAGCATGTTACAGTCATTAGAACATTGAGTAAACACCCAAGCATGTCAAGATAATCTGGCAGTAAGCTAGCACACCCCCTGTGTAATAGGGAAAAGTGTACACAACACTGGCAAGACCTGACACAAAGAGGTTTATGCTTAGGAAGTGCAAGGCCCAAATCAGCCCAAGAACATTTGTGAGGACCACAGCATATCAACCATGCAACATACAAGTGAAGCCTCCAATCTCAAGTATCAAAATGCTCAAGTAGCATAAACTACCTGCTCAATCTCTGTCAAGCATATCAAGACGCTCCCAGTGGCACAAAAGCCATAAATATCAAGAAAAGAAGCTCAACAAGGGCATATGATAGCACCAGTGCGAGAAGATCCAAGATCAAGCATCAATAAGACCTCATGAGCATATATGTCATGTAGCATACGTACATAGCATCCATAGACATCAACTACATCCAAAATGTAACTCTGGCAAGTCAAGAAATAAAGTAAGCTCTGGGCAATCAAATGTAAATACAAAGCAAGGTTCAATAGCATCCAACTCCAAACAATGTAATGGGCATGTAGTAGTGGCATAGGCCAAGCATGTCAAGACCAGTTAGACATAAGCAAAGTACATGCCATAAGTATAGCAAGCTCAAGCTCAACCAATGATTCGAGAGTAAATCCAAGCTCTATGTCAATCCTTGACAGTCATTACATCAAAGTATACATCCAAGACAGAGCCGGAATGCAATAGGCATATCCAAACATAAGAAAAAGAGCTTCAGCCCTCAATATTCTAGCAGCAAATAAATGTCCAAAATTGAGAAAACAGTGGCTCAATCCAAGCTCATAACCATAGGCAAACCATAAGCATACTTCCCTATAATCGGGCATCAAATGACCATGTAGCATAAGCATAAAATGTAATGACATGTAGCTACTCTATTTTGGGCTACATATGGACTATGTAAAATAGTCAATGGCTGAGAAAATTCAGCCCCAAAATCATCTCATATCATAGGCAGACATTCCCCTAGCATTCAAGATCAATTGAGCAACCAATGTCGATGCCAACCAAGAATAAACATAAAGTGCTGATGTAACATTATTTATGGTTGCCTTTAGACTGTGGAAAATAGTCATGGACTAAGGTAAATCAATCCATAAATCAATGCCAATGATAACCACTAATGTTGAGCATTAGGGGGGTATTCCCAAGAGCCAAATGAAGTATTTTCAAGTTGCCAATGGGTGCCAAGGGAGGGCTGAAGTAAAAACTAAATTTTTGCAGGTCTTCAAGCTGGTCCAAACTAATTTGGGACCTATGGAAGGGCTGGGCAAGGTCAAAGCAAGGTTGGGGAGTAGTCAAGGACCCCCAAGAGCTCCCTCTTGAAGGGAAAAGTCACCAATAGAGAGTGGGCATCACAAGAAGCAAGAGCACATGGTTGCCTTGCTTCACAAAACCTATGGACTGAAGTAAAATAACAAAACAGAGATCCAATACCTCTGAAGGAATGCCCTGAGGGTACCCAAATGAGCCGGGTAGGTACTTGGGAAGTCGAGGAGTGATTGGAGCTCGAGAGAGTCGGCTATGGCTACCCAAAAGGAGACCCAAATGAGTGTAGGTAATTGATAGGAAGCTGAAGGATTCATGAACCATGTGTTGAAAAATAGACAAATGATGTATGCTCTAGGAAGAGCTATTCTGAATCCCATATGCACAGTGAGGAGAGTGGAACAACCCAAATTTTATAAAGCATTGTACTTGACTATCACTTTCATATGGAATGAATACAATGTCATGATGCTTTGTGCTTTTAGTTAAGTGTCTTGTCATTGTTGATCTTACATAAGATTGTCTTTATGAGTCCAAGCTTTCATCTTGGAACCTAATTCACTTGTGTAAGTTTGTCTCTACTCATCCATGTCATTATGAGTTTGGACTTCATCTTTCATCCACCATACCTTGTGTCATGCTCTAGATCCGCATTGTTTAACATGGTATGATAGCTCAGCTGAGCATGGCATAGCTCCATTTTTCTCTCATCTAGCCTAGCTTGAGTTTAGTTCAACTCAGGACAAGTCCAGGACCTCATCTCCCACTCCTTCTTCTCCACTTAACCTTGTCGTAGCCATAGCCAACAATACCCTGCCTACTTGAAGCTCTCATATCTCTCTCTACTGGCCAAATTTTACCAAGCTTCCTTCTGGAGAAGTTTTTTGCCACTACTAAAGCGTCTCTATATCACTTGAAACATTAGCATTTCCCTTCCACAAGCTCAGCATTATCAATTTTCTCAGGCTCTGTTCTATGTCTGCCATAGCCAGATCTATACCTACCTCTGATTGAGCTTCTTGATATCCACCTATAGAGCATAACTTCACTTGCTCTCTTATAGAGAGTTGTTCCTTGACTGAAGGCACTTCCTCCCATCACATTAGAAGCCAAAATTAAGCTCTACAGGACTAGGCATTATCAAAAAAACATGAACCAAGTGCAGAAATCACAAGCAAGGAATCAACGTCATTCAGCGATGACCAGCACGCCATGCAATCATCCTCAAGATCACAGGGCTTTTGTAGAGCTTGAAGAGAGCTACATTTCCATTTTTAAAAAAATGAGAATGATCCATTGTAGCTCATGAAATCAGAAAATAACTAGGCCTGGTTCTAAACCTTAATCCATAAAACCATAGCCAAAGCTTCAAAAATTGATTTTTTTCACAGTTTCTTCTCATTGAAGTCATCAACAGTGATTTTAATCACTGAGAAATACTCTCTGAAGTTCATTACAATTTTGGAAGTGCCCGAGGAAGCTCAGAATTCATCCACGAAGTTCATGAGAGAAAAGCAAATCAAGTACCGACTAGTATCCATTAATACTCAACTAGTGTCAATTTGACACTAATTCTCTTGTGTCTCTTGACACATTAAAATACAATATTTTGCTGGTTAACTGAAGTTTAGCAACATGGAAGAGCTTGAGCAAATAGCTAAATTCAATGCTGAAGGATTTCGTGCCTAGAAGGAGAAGACCATGTATCACTTGATGCAAAAAGGACTTGTGGGACCTGTTTGAAGATGATGCAAATAGCAAGAAGGAAGATGATGAAGACATGTTCATTGAATAAGACTAGCTAAAAAACAAAGAATGGAAGAAGATGAATAACAAGGCACTAGGCATCATTGCCTGGGTACTAAGTGATGATGTGCTATATCATATCTCTGGCATTAGAAATGCTAGAACCGCTTGGGAGAAACTTGATAGAATGTTTGGTACCCAAGCAAAGAACTCAAAGGAAAAATTACTCATGCAATTTTATAAACTAGATATCAAAGATAGTGCTTCTATGACCGCACACATTAAAATTTTCAAGAGCCTAAAAACCTAGCTTGCAACTCTTAAGAAGAATATTGATGAAGATGAAGCAATAGCCTTACTGCTTGCAAGTGTAAACAAGGATCCATATGAGAACCTTGTGTCCACTCTAATTAATGTTCCTAGTCTCTCACTCAAGGATATTGAGCACTCATTGCTTGATGGAGAAAGAAAATTTAAAAGCAAATATGTAAAATAGAACAGCTCAAGGGAAAATCTCCTATACACCAAAGGAGCTACTGGACCCAAAGGAAGAGGTCGTGGATTCAACACCGACCAAGGATGCAATGTCATTATTGTGGTAAGACTGGCCATATTGCCACTGAATGCTTTCACAAGAAAAGAGCACAGTAGATGCAGAATGACCACCATCAAGGTCAATTCATGAATGAAGAAGAAGAAGAAGATACTTCCACTACCATCAACAACTCTGACAGATTATTTTAAGGGATGTGTTTCCATAGTGGATTTGCTTTGTAAAAGCCCCTGCCAAAGATGTAAAGTCTCAAGCTTTAACTTGACTAGATTGTCTCCCAGGCCATGTTATCTATAGGGGGGGAAAAGCCAACAAGTGTAGGGACTCATCATTTGAGGGGGGGTGTTGAAAAATAGACAAATAATGTATGCTCTAGGAAGAGTTTTCCTGAATCCCATATGCATAGTGAGGAGAGTGGAACAATCCAAATTCTATAAAGCATTGTACTTGACTATCACTTTCATATGGAATGAATACAATGTCATGATGCTTTGTACTTTTAGTTAAGTGTCTTGTCATTGTTGATCTTACACAAGATTGTGTTAATGAGTCCAAGATTTCATCTTGGAACCTAACTCACTTGTGTAATAGTTTGTCTCTACTTGTCCATGTCATTATGAGTTTGGTCTTTATCTTTCATCCACCATAGCTTGTGTCATTCTCTAGATCCGCATTGTTTAACACCATGTTGAAATGCTTGAGCAACCACGCTCTGATACCAATTAGAAGGAGAGAAGGATCGAAGCTTGCTTGGAAGAGCTATGGCGAGACAGCAGGAGCAAGAAAGAGAGAGAGACCTAAATGGGAACTCCAACCGTCACAATGTGTGACTGGGCCTTCCTTTATTCAAACTGCCACTAAAAGAATAAATAATAAAGTGATGGTGATGGGCGCTTGCCACCTACAATGTGCAATGGCGGGTAGTACTGTCACTGTAGCAATACACGAGCAGCTAGGCAGAGCCTCCTTTACCCCCAACATCATGAGCAGAAGCTAGCTCCTCATTCGCTTTTGTCAGCTCTTATTTTTTCTGTTGAACTTCCTCATAGCAAGAGGAATGGAGTTGATGGATACATGCAGTCAGTCACACCGCAAGCTCAATAGAACTTTGAATAACTTGACATAGCAAGGGAATTGCATCTCCAACTACGAAGCATTGGACAGAAGGAATGGAAATCTCCAAAGTACCATCACAATGTGCTCTGAAAAGATTTGGCATTGTAAGGAAAGCTGGTAGTTGACTACTAGATTGAACAGGAATGGAGACTAGAGGAACTAGGGCCGATTTACCCACTCCTTTAAGGCGTTTTCTCTGGACTACCACAGAGGGAATAGGATCAAGATCCTCAATGATAACATTAGTGTATTCAGTAGAAGGAGGAGCTTTTGGTGGATCAACTATCAAGGTAGGAATTTCCTGAGAGCGGAATTTTGGTGCTGAGAAGTGCTTAAAAATAGCTAAAATTTACGAATATCAAGGGAAAAATATTCAACGTCGAAGGCAGCGGCTCGATCTAGGACGATTTTAAGCGCCAAAGTGCTTTAAAGGCGCCCGAGCGACACTTGTTGATTTTTGATAATTTTTCAGACTGTCGTGTGGGTTGACAAGAGTTACTGGCCAATGCGGGATGCCAAGCCGGATGCCCGGGATTTTTTAGAGCTCAATTCGGAGTCCGGACGGGGAAGGAGCCAAGAACCGGTCAAGATTTGAAGAGGTGGACTTATTTTTGGCCAAAGTGGGCATGACCTTTGGGAGCCCAAAAATTTTATGTAGCATGAAACTTTGGGCAAAATCATGGTTAGAGAAAAGATGGAGGAGCACGCCACCTGTATGCGCCGAAAATTGCGCCTAATGGGAGAGAGATCAAGAATCCAGCCTACAAACACCCTGCCTAATCGATTATGGGGCTTCATTACCCTCTGCCTGCTGACTCTATCACTTGTCTTCGCTCCTCCAATGGTGGCTTGAATGTAGAGATGGAAATCTAGTCTTTCTCTCTCCTCCCTCTCTCTCTTCTAAAGGCAGATTCATGTGGTGAAGAAGAAGAAGAAGAATGGATGACGGATGCTTGTCCAATGAAGACCGGATTGCTCTGTGGTTCAAGAGGAAGGAAGATTGCTGATTGTGGATTATCATGAGCATTAATGGTGGTTGGAAATCAGTCCCGAGATATGACAAATAAAAACCCTCAACCCGAAAAGAACGGTAATCTCATTTTTACAAAGGAAATTGATGTTTTATGCAATTTGCTTCATGAATATTTGTTCCCATGGGATGATTATGCATCACAATATTGTTTGCTATGAGTTTGATCAGTTTATGCTCAGAAAATCAGAAAATTGTAAGTGTTGTGAATGAAATTAATAGTGTAAAACCCGTAAAACACGTGAAATATGGGGAAATTGGGTGTTTTTGAGATATAAATGGAAAATATAGTAAGACACACCAACTAAATTTGTGTTTTTGTTGAAAATGAACCTAAGGGCCACATCCCACAACTCATTTTGTATTTTTAGCCATTTAATATTGCAAAAAATACAAGAAAAATAGGAAAAATGAAAAAAATAAGAAAAAAATAGATTTTGAGTGCCGAAAATTAAGGAAAAATAAGATTCATGTTTGTGGATGTATGGGGGGTCTGAAGTATGAGGTTTAGCCTCAGTTCAGCCCTACCTTTATGTTTTATTGAGTTTTTATTGCTTTTCATACAACAAAAAACATGGAAATGAACCCTAAACCTATGCACCATGCACAACCTAAACGGGTGAGGGGGTAGAGTGTATAAAAGGTGTTTAAATGTTGAATGAAATGATGAAAAGCTTGTTGGTTTTTTATGCATACCATTTAGGTTGGTCGATAATTAAAAATTAAGAACCTAGTAGCACGAGGGTTTCTCGGTGCTAGGTTCATGCAACGCCGCATATGAGCAATAGTCGAAATCATTGAAAGAAATGTTTTCCACATGTGCACCAATGCTGATTTCCTTAATTGTTTGAGCACATGGGCATGCACAATTTGCATGAAGCATAAAATGATAAAATGTATCAGACAATACCTCCTAGATGCATGGCAATTGCTTTCTAGAGGATCATGACCAACGTTGAGTGAGTAAGGTTGTCCAAGCTGTAGGATAGGCGTTGGGTCTAGGGGAAAGAAAGTGAGGTATGGTACATTCATGGATACGAAATAGTTGGTACCTTGAGTGGAAATGTGTGCGAAGTGTTATATATGTTTAGTGACGCATCGAGGGGCCAATCTCCAAGGTGTAGGAGAGTCGCAGTGAGGTAGCGGCAGTCAGCCGTGGGAGGACCTCCTATGTTTGTACTTCATGCTATTTGGCAATGTGCTGGGACTCCCTCTGAGGAGTGTTAATTGGGTTAGAGTTGGACTATGTGATGTGATACAAACGCAAGATGTTTAGGAAGATGATGTATGTGTCATCCACGCTCCTGGCCGCGAGGCCGTGGGGTTGTGGAGCGCATGATAGAGGTCCGGCTAGTGCATGAGCCAGTGCCGGCCCGTTTTAGGTCCCATCACTTCCTTCAGAGGAGGAGCGGCATATGCCAAAAATTTAGAAAGGTAGGAACCAAATGTAACATTAGTTACATTACCCCTTGTGACTTTGACAAAGTATTGATCCATCTTTGAAAAAAGGTAGGAACTCCAATCAATAGCTATACCTTTCAATACCATTCTGGAAGCTGTTAACAACTCCTTTGAAAGGTAATTAGAGGGTGTCTTGGCAGCAAATCTGTCTGAAGAAATTGGCATAGCTGCTTCCACACATGATTAGAGATCATGGAGACACTGATGCCTGAAGTAGTAAGAACCTTCTTGGGGTCTAACATATCTTGTGTCTGCTTCTGTAACAACTTAAGGATATCCTCATTCGAGAATAATTGTCAAGTAGTAGGAAAAGAGTCTCCTTGATAGGGTAAAGACAAAGCCTTGCCCAAGCTTTTAGACATTAGTTGGATAGTTGTTCCCCTTCTACAAGGCCAAATCTCTTACTATAAGAGGCTAGAAAGTGATCACAAGTATAAGTATCCTTCAGGATAAGTGGCAATGAGAGTGCTACAAACTTGGCTAAGCCCGCTTTGTTGATAAGATCTCAATTCAGTAATAAAGAATAGTCATGAGACACCAACAGAACGTACTAAACTGAAGGAGGAGTACAAGGCGCCATTCAAATGGATTACACACACACCACACACACAAACAATTGCATCGAATGTCTAATTGCAAAACAACGGGATTGGAAAGAGATATCAATCTAAAGGAACTAACACACTGACTAACTGACCATCCCAAGCAATCCACATCCTAGAAAAAATTCAGCATAACCTCTAAATACATGCGACTGAAAGCTTCATGTGATGCAATACAATCAGACACCCTGGATCCCGGTATCCGGCAGAAAAGAAAAATAACAAGATATATCGTATCCCTGACATGTCCGTATAACCAAGAGACAAAAAGGAAAATCTCAAAAGAATTAATCACATTGACATGACACTCGAAATATTAACCACCATTAACAACAATAGACACTAGACAAGACTTTATCGGGATCCATCCCCACCAATCGCGTTTATTAAAAAGGAATGTGTAGTGAAGGGAAATTAAATATAATAAAGGGTTTATTTTAATAACATTATTAATAATGGGTGAGATTTTATTAGGTTATAAACCTTTAAAAGAAAACAGTGGTTCCTTATTATCCTTTAGTTAAAAATTATTAAGTGTGAAACGATGTGTTTTATCATAATCTTGACTTCAAACCTCGACTGAGATCTCTAAATGCAAATTCATTGATTAAAAATTAAGTGTGTGTTTAGCACTTTTTGTTTAGTGCGTACACTTGTGACGATGAGTTCATTTTTAAATAAACTTAGATGTGTCTGTAGTGCACAAAGCGCATGCTAAGTGAATGACAATTTATTTTTAAAATTAGAAATATGTGTGTTTAGTGCGGATGAGCGTGAAAACGTGTGTGGATTAAAGTTTCTTTTAGTAATTAATCATGTGTTTTTAGGAGAACCAAAATTTAAAAAAATAGAGAAAGAAATGCCTGCCGGGGGTGTGTATACAAGCACAGTCTGAATGCACTATCAATAATGAAGATGATGCAATCACAATGTAATCCAATCAACAAAATCCAACCAACTCTACTGAAAAAGTTTGCCAATAGTAAAGAATTCGGATATAAATGGTGAAGTAATATTTTTTTTTTCTTGTTTCGTTAATCAATCATAGTGAAGCACAAAAAGTCAAATAAATTTTTAGAATTTTTTCAAATTTTGTTTGCTATTTTTGGAGTGAAAAAGAATTTACATACAAAAAATGGTTTTTTTTCAATTCATTTCAATCATGTCAGCCTACACAAGTAATCTAAAAATATGAAAATGATTTTTTTGAATTTTTTTGGAATTCTTTTCTCATTGTTCCACCAGTTTCAACCATTTTTAAGTAAATTTCCATGAAATTAAGGGTTTTAGTTATTTTTTATTTTTTTAATCATTATCATCAAAGAAAAAATTTTACTTTTTAAAAAATTGATAAATTATTTTGGTATTTTTATTATTTTTATAATATTTTTTATATTTTATAGCTTTTTAATGAATTTATAGGGCTTTTATAAGGCTTATTGTGTTTTAAATATGTATCAACTTTTATTATTTGCTCATTGAGTTTTGAAATTTAATATTGAATTTTGAGGAATTGTTTAAAAAAATTTTATTTTGATTGTCATTTTCAATATTTTAATGAATTTTTTATTGATTTTTACGCATTTTGCCAATTTTCTAATGAATTTTGTGAGTTTTTCTAATCTATGGGAATCAAATAATCAAAGTCACGACAACAAGGTACCCGATAGCAGTTGCATGCGAACAGGAACTCCACAGCACGAACAAAACAAGATGCGTGTCCTTGCACGTGAATGGGCGCTTCCAACACACAGAAATTTCAAAACCCGCATCAACACGCAAACGACCAGCAGGGGGTAGGGCATGGTTGCATGGTGTGGTTTGGCATCATCCATGGTGTGCTTCCGTTACAAAAGGGGGCCTGCGAGGGGTAGGGGGAAAGTGGGTTCTGGGAGTGGGAACTGTAAAGAATCGCGTGGTGGGGGACTTTGCTTGAGCTGCTACACCAACACACACTGTGTACACAAGAGGAAGCTCACTCAAGGACACAAAAAGAGAGATGGAGGCCAAAACATTTTCTTGGTGATTTTTTCTTCTTCTTCCATACACTATACAATGTACACAAAGTATAGATAAGATACAACATAAAGGAAAGTGGCCTTCTAAGTCAAACAATGCATAACCGACTACACTAATTGACTGGTGTTATATCTTTGCCAGTTGTAGGTAGGTGTAACAAACTAAATATAATAAGTGATAAGTCAGTGGCCATGTGAGTATCATAATGACCACCAACATACTAAGTGTAGACATTGTTGTGATGTTATGAGGACACAGTGTGAAAAGGTATGGAATGCATCATCATCCGACTTCTTTATTGATCTAGAGAGTCAATGTGATCTAAGCCATTAGTACTAGTGTGAGTTTCATGGATTATCTGAAAATACTAGATTTTTGGATAATTTTAGCCTATTTTAATATTATTTATTGTAAAAATCCGAAAAAGTTAGAAAAAGCTTCTAGATTAGGATGGCATGCAAAAAGCTAGTTGCTTTTTCAGTCAATTATGGGATTTTCACAAGAGAGACAAATTGACGAAATTGTGCGCGTCGCAATCGCTGTAAATAGGTTGAAAACTGTAGATTGAACTGAAAGAAGAAGAAGGAGTGATCTAGGAGATCCGTGATCCATCATGTCCTGAGTTTTACTCCCCATTCGGAGCCAATAGAGCCATCAGATTTGGGTTCCGAGCAGCAGAGAAGGAGCTATAATTTTGATGCACGTGTTGTTCTACGAAGAAGCTCCAGGAGATCTAATGCTTGGAGATTGCTTCTGAGTAGTGCGAAGATTCTAGGTTCTTTCAATACATATTGATTCAATTCATTGTGCTTTGTCTTTGTAATGTTTACCACTTGTATATTCTCCATCTTCTCTTCCATCTCCTATCTCTACTTCCTTCTACTTCTGATCCCCGATGGATTCGACCTTTCGACAAATACCCCTCCGACATTGGTGAACCCGACATGAAAGGTCATCAGAAGAAGGAAAGACAAGATGGCAGAATCTTCAAATACAATCTCTAGTGCTATTTTGCAACAGTTGGTGCAAAATATGAATATGCTTATGCGGGTACAACAACAACAAGTGATGCAAGCTTCAGCTCAAATAGAAAGTGTTGTGATGAATGCTTTGCAAACAATTGAATGTGAGGTGAAGTTATTCAATGGCAGGAATGTATCTACATATGTACATACCTATGCTTAGAAGATGGAATCCTTTGAGGTGGCTCAATCTGCATGGAGTCGGTATTTTGTTCATGTTACTGTTCATGAACTGAAAGCATAGATTACTGAATTATACTTGTAGGATGTTGACTGGGTAGCCTTCAAGAAGACACTCAGGGAAGAATTTTACATGGAGGATACTAGTTTGATTACGCGCAAGACTTTTCAAGAGTGGGTTTTACAATCCAATAAGGGTCTTGTGGCTATAGAATTGTTAAGAGAATTTGAAAGTCGATTTGAGCAGTTGGATCTTGCAAAACAACAAGCTCTTGCAAGTCAGAAAATTGAATTGTTTCTACAGGCAGTTGATCCTGAGCTTCAAGGGAAGCTTGATGATTTGCTAGAGGATCAGGATACAGAGACAGGTTTGAAAATAGAGTGGAGACATGTCAAGGAAGCTGTTACTGCACTTGTGAAGAAGCATAGAAGAAGAGAAAGATTGCATGTCTCTAGCTTGCCCACTGTTACGGGCAAAATAGTTGATGTGTCCAGTAAGCCACCTACTTCTGTGGCTAACCCTATAGTTGTACTTTCTATTGTTCCCTCTATTAGGGAAGATATCTTAGATGAATTGATTAAAGGCATGCTGGATCTTCAATTCAAGGTTGCAAAATTGGATGAAAAAGGACAAGAGGAAAGGGGACGGCGGGTAGCAACCCCTAAGCTTGGAAAAAGATGTATGTGGTGTGACAGTTTGCAGCACAAGAGAAAGGATTGTGCTGCCTATTAGGAGGCCTTGGCACGACAGCTTATCTTTTGGAAAGATGGCAAGATCCATGCACAAGAAACATGATTTCCTCTTGCTTTGAATTTTGGAAAGGGAGGTATGCAGAAGTTGTTGGAAGACTTGGCTGTCCAAAATACTTATGCGGCAGTACATGCTTTTACTTTTGGTCTACAGTTGGATAGAATGTATGGCCAAGTGATGGTTGGTCCAAAGGCTAAAATATGGACACATGCTTTACATGCAGCTGAAAAGAGAAAGGTCACTAATAGTGAAATGTCTCATGCAGGGAAAGACATTCTGGCATAATTGGTTGGGAATCACCAATAGATGCATATTCAGTGTATGCATATTTAGCAAAGGTACAAAACACAGATGTACTTGTGGAAGAAAAACGAAAAAGAGATGAAGATATTGCAGGGACATCTAAAACAATGACAAGAAGAAGTGTGGATCAGACTAAAGCTACAAATCGGCCACCTCCCGAGCATGTTATGGAAGAGGTCAGTCAGGAGCAAAAAAAGGATAATAAACAAGAGGGCAAAAAGAAGGGCAAGCAGCCAGGATGTAAGTTGCAATTTGAAATTGAGACAGCCACAGATCTTAAGAAGCTTCTTGAAGAACGAATCTTAAACAATCAGGTGGAATTTACCTTGGGAGAGGTGCTTGGCATTTCCAAGCGAGAATTTCATGATGAGATCATTGACATAATTAAAAGAAAGCGACAGTTTCTTGGTGATACCACTAGTGCATTGGTGCAATTTGAAGAGGAAACTGGTTTGTTGGGTATTTGGGTTGAATATAAGCATGAAGTAAGTACATGATTGTCTATGCGGATCAGTGGACAACATGTGGAAAAGTGAAGAAAGTGGCTGAAAATGCATTGTCTTGTAGCAATATGCATGGTGGAGTAAGGAAAATGCAACAATATGGAGAAGAGACTCTAGGATTTATTCCTCGAAGTCACTATGCAAGAAATCATTGGGCTAGAGCTACCACTAAAACGGTAGTGAAAATAGGGGAGCGTGAAACTCCTTGTGTTGCTTTACTTGACCATGGGTCTGAGATAAATGTCATTGAGCATGGATTGTATGAAAATGGTGCATGGCCTGTAGACACTAATCATGGTTGGCAAATGAGGGTTGCAAATAACTCTTCAAGGGAGCTCTATGCTGCATGTCCTAATGTAAAAGTGATGATTGGTGATGTACAAGAAGAGCAACACTTCTTTGCACAAGAGAATTCCTCATATGCAGTGATTTTGGGATAGCCCTATATTACAAGAGTGCGTATGGAAACAAAAGTACTTGATGATGGTTCTATTTATGCAAGAGTTAGAAGCAAGGATGGGAGGAAAGCAATCCAATTTCTTACTGTTTGTGTTAATCATCCTAGAAATCGGGATACACTTCAAGATTCTCCTTTGGTTCCAAATGTAAGGGAATTTAAAAACCTGGATTTTCATTAAGCACTGCTGTAATGCGGGGCTATAATAGTGCTGTTTAGAGGGTGTACTCGCCACTTGATGAAATGAAGCATGTATTTACTATTGTTAATTCTCAGTTTACATCAAACAGTTCATGTTGTTTTAAGCTTATGGAAGCTATGTGTAGGGCTATTCGCATATCTATGAAACGGGCTACTAAGGAACTGAGAGTATTTGGGCTGTTAGCTGAAAGTGAAGGCATTTCAAGCATGTTGTATGGGCTGAATATTAATGACACTATGGCTGAAATTTCAGCAACTATACATGCAGAAAATGAGGCTAAAAATAGAGTGTTGTCAGTATGTTCTTTGGACATGTATGATGTTATAGCATTGTTTACTCAACAAAAAGGTTTACAATGGGTTGAAGCACTTGTGGAGACAAAGTATAAGACAATTGACAAAAAGATGAAACCAATTGCTTTGCCACTTCCACCAGAGAGTGAGGGTATGAATGAAAAAGTGTCAAGGCAGCCAAGCTTATGGGATCCTAATGATATAGTCCATTTACACATGAAACATTACAGGAATTGAAAGTTGGTGCAGAAGGGTTTCTTTTGCTTGCTGAGAGAGACTGTTTTATGCAGATGTTGGCTAGACATGAAAAGGCATTTGCATTTCAACCAAGTGAAATAGGTTGTGTGGATCCAAATGTTGTCTCTCATATGGTCATATTTACTGTGCCACATGTACCATGGAACTTGAGGCCTATTCTAGTGCCTAAAGCTTACTTGCCAAAGCTGATAGATTTGCTAAATGAAAAGATTAGCATGAAGATCTTGGAGCCTTCTTCAGCCCTATACTCAAATTGTTGGTTTACTGTGCCAAAAAAGAATGGGGCTTTGAGATTTATTCAGGACATGCAACCGGTCAATAAAGTAACCATAAGAAATGTGGGTGCAGGTCCTGTGGTTTATGAATTTGTAGAGGCTTTTGAAGGCAGAGCGATCTATTCTTTGGGTGATCTTTACTTAGGTTATGATCAATTTTAACTTGCAATTGAAAGCAGGGATATCATAACCATGAAGACTCCCTTGGGGTTAGTACAGATGTGTACTCTCCCACAGGGAGCAGCAAACTCAGTGGCACACATGACAAATGCTATGAATAGGGTACTCATGGATTTTATACCACAATTGACTATGCCTTTCTTGGATGATGTTCCAATCAAAGGGTGTGCAGTGGATGAAAAGAATGAAGAGATGGATGCACATGGATGCAGAAAGTTTGTTGTAGACCATATTGTGGATTGTGAGAGGATTTTGACACATTTAGAAGAGGTGTATTTAACTCTTTTTGGACAAAAGTTTGTCTTTGGAGTTGAAGAGGTTTTGATTGTTGGGCATATGTGTGGGCCTTATGGGCGAAGGCCATCACCAACAAAAATAGATGGGATTGATAGAATGCAAGATGTATGCACGAATGTATCAGAGGTTCATAGATTCTTGGGTGCATGTGTGTTCTATTTGATATAGATTCCTCACTTTGCACATGTAGTTGATGCTCTTTATCAGCTTCTAAGGCAAGGTCAGAAATTTCATTGGGAAAGGAAGCATCAAAAAGCAATGAAGAAATTGAAGCAACTCTTAAAATCTGCTCCTACATTGAGAAAGGCTGACTATTCACATGGAAAGCCTATCATTATTACTGTTGATACAAGCCCAATCGGGATTGGATGGGCAATTGGACAAGATGACGAGGAAGGGCAAAAATATGCAATTCGCTTTGGTGCTAAAGTATTAACTGAACGATAGAGAAGATATCCACAAGTTAAAAGAGAATTATGGGGAATTGTGACAGCCCTTAAATGTGATAAGGAGTATATTATGGGTGCTCTTGTAGTCATTGAGACCGATTGTTTGCCGGTATTGGGTATGATACTAGTTTTGCTACTCCGAACATTGCTATGCTCTGGTGGATTGCATACATCAAATCTTTGAACCCTGAATTTCAGCATATTGCAGGAAGAGATAACCTAGTGGTAGATATGTTATCTCGAGCACGTTATGAGAATGAAGATGGGATGATGGATGAGGAGGAAGAAGATGCCTTTCTTATGGCTGAAAATGATGTTGCAAGAGTGAATTTAGCAATGCAAGGTGTTGCTACAGCATTAACAGAAGCTTGGACAACAAAGAGGAGACACTTTAGATGTTTTTCATCTTGTATAGAAGTGTTTCTGGAAGACAAATATGCAGGAGCGTGGCTGAGAATTGGTCAATACCTCAGTACATTAACAAAGAGAGATGAATGGTCAGATGATCAAATGATGTGTGTACTTTTCTCTTAGAAGAGATCTTTTGTCGGTATGGATGTGTGGAAAAAATTACAGCAAATAGGGGTGAGTTGGATGCAGATGAAGCTCATGATTTCTTTGCATGGTTGGGGATAAAGCTTGCTTTAACTTCAGCCTATAACCCTGAAGGAAATGGTAAAAGTGAAAGAGGTCATCCACCTATTGTGAAGGCATTAGCAAAAGCATGTGGAGAGAAGGTAAAAGAGTGGCCACGATTTCTCCCTTATGCTTTGTGGGCTGATAGAACAACTCATAGTGCCGTTACAAAATATATGCCTGCAGAATTGATGTATGGTCAAAAATCTATCATGCCGATAGAAGAGATGACAGCCACATGAAGTGTGCTACCTTGGGAGGAGGAGTTCAATCGAGAGGAGTTATTGGCCTTGCGCATAAGACAGTTGGAAATAAAATCAGAAGACATAGAGGTAGCAATTGCAAAGTTAAGGGTAGCAAGGATACAGAACAAGAAACGGTTTGACAAAAGACATAGACTGAGACCAAGAATCATACAAGATGGGGATCGGGTATTGGTTTATGATAGCAGTTTAGACAACCAGCATAGTGTCATGCGTAAAGTTTCCAAAAGATGGTTTGGACCCTATGTAGTAAGACATGTATTTGACAATGCTACCTATGCAGTAAATGAGCTGGATGTAATAGCAATCAAACTTCCGGTAGTAGGAAAAAGAATCGAATTATTCAAAAGGCGGGAATCTATTGCCTATGAGTTGCGAGAATTGGAAGAAAATAGTGGTCATGATACAGGGGCTAGCTAGGAAAATATGGAAGATGAAGAATCAAAGGATATGGTTGCAGAGGATGAGGACTCAGAATTTGGTGACAATTAGGATTTTGGCACATACCGGAGGATATGTAGGTTAGGAGGCGGTGGATGTCGTGATGTTATGAGGACACAGTGTGAAAAAGTATGGAATGCATCATCATCCGACTTCTTTATTGATCTAGAGAGTCAATGTGATCTGAGCCATTAATACTAGTGTGAGATGCATGGATTATTCAAAAATACTAGATTTTTGGATAATTTTAGCCTATTTTTTATATTATTTATTGTAAAAATCCAAAAAAGTTAGAAAAAGCTTCTAGATTAGGATGGCATGCAAAAAGCTAGTTGCTTTTTCAGCCAATTATAGGATTTGCACAAGAGGGACAGATTGACAAAATCGCGCGCGTCGCGATCGCTGTAAACAAGTTGAAAACTACAGATTGAGAACTGAAAGAAGAAAGAGTGATATGGGAGATCCGTGAGCAGGTGTACTAGATTTTTCCCCCCTTTCGGAGCCAACGGAGCCATCAAATTTGGGTTTCAAGCAGCAAAGAAGGAGCTATAATTTTGATGCACGTTTTGTTCTACGAAGAAGCTCTAGGAGACCTAATGCCTAGAGATTGCTTCTGAGTAGTGCAAAGATTCTAGGTTCTTTCAATACATATTGATTCAATTCATTGTGCTTTGTCTTTGTAGTGTTTACCACTTATGTATCCATCTCCTATCTCTACTTCCTTCTACTTTTGATCCCCAATGGATTCGACCTTTCGACAAAACCTCTCCCACAATGTGCAGACTCATCTAGCCGGGTGGTCCATCATCAATGTCCACACATGTTGAGCTTGGCATCTCGACACTCCCGCTTAAGCTCAACTCTATCTCTGCAACTCCAAGTAAGCTTTGAAACTTTCAAAGCTTCTCGGCACCCAATGCCTTTGTGAAAATATCAACTATCTGATCTTGTGTGCTAACATATATCAAGTCAATCTCTCCTGCAAGTACCGTCTCTCTCACAAAGTGGTAGTGCACCTCAATGTGTTTTGTCCTAGCATGGGACACTAGATTCCTAGCTAGCTGCATGTTGCTCATGTTGTCACAATGAATGACAATTGGACCATCTCCCTGCACGTCCAAATCACCTAATAACTTTTGCAGCCATACCACCTCACATGCTGCCATAGGAGCACCTCTATACTCAGCCTCTGTACTCAATAAAGCAACTATAGGTTGCTTATTGCTGCTCCATGTAACTGTTGCACTACCAAGGGAAAACATGAATCCACTAGTAGATCTTCTGTCTGACATGCTACTAGCCCAAATTGCATCTGTGTATCCAAAGACCTTTACGTCCTTACCTGCCTCATAAAAAATTCCATAATGTAAAAGTGGACTTCACATATCTCAATATACGTCTAACTGCATCCAAATGAGGCTTTCTAGGCATCTGCATAAATTGACTGACAAGGCCAACATCATAGCTCAAGTCTGGCCTTCTGATAGTCATGTAAATCAAACTCCCTACTATCCTCCTGAACATAGTAGGGTCTTCTATCTCATCCCCAAAGTCGGCACTCAACTTCACATTTTGCTCTAATGGTACTGAAAGAGGCTTACGTGCTGTCATACCATACTTGGATAACATATCCAAGCCATACTGCCTTTGGAATAGCCATATACCATCATCATATCTAATCACCTCAATACCAAGAAAGTATCTCAACTCACCCAAATCTTTCATCTCAAACTTCTTCTTCAAGAGGTCCTTAACTTCAGCAATCCCATTGTCAGTGTCACCTATAATAATCAAGTCCACGTAGATGACTATCATGACCAAACCTACATCTCCGTTTCTCACATAAAGTGAGTGATCAGCATTAGAAATACAAAATCCAATATTGACAAGATACTCTCCAATCTTGTCAAACCATACTCTAGGTGCTTGCTTCAGCCCATAGAGCGCCTTCTTTAACCTGCATACATATGTGGAATGCTCTATATCCTCATAACCTGCTGGCTACTCCATATACAATTCTTCTTGCAATTCACCATGTAAGAAGGCATTCTTAACATCTATTCGCTGCAAACTCCAACCTTTGTCTACTGCCAAGGCAATCACACATCTAAGAGTTGCCATCCTAGTAACTGGTGTGAATATCTCTTCATAATCTATGCTATATGTTTGAGCATAGCCTTTTGCAACTAGCCTAGCCTTATACCTGCTAATTGAACCATCTGCATTATGCTTGACTTTGTAAACCCACTTACAGCCAATAGCTTTCTTACCCTTAGGTAAGGGTACCAAATCCCAAGTCTTATTGGCTTCTAATGCAGCCATCTTCTCATCCATTGCTGCATCCCAATCAACATGACCAATAGCATCCTCAAAACAAGTAGGCTCAACATCCTCAACTAGTTTCCCCATATAAGCATAATGGTGAGCTGCATAACCTTCAAAACTAAATCTTTTAACAGGGTATTTGACCCTGCTATATATGTGTACCACCGGATCAATCAATGGAGCCTTTACATTACTATGAGCTCTTTGTACACCTAGTGTCGTGACTGAAGGAATACCAAGCTCATCATCCAAACTATCTGAACCACTAGAGTTTCCATCAATTCCTAAATGACTGGTAAATGCATCATTACCATCCAACACTTTCTTCTTTCCTTTGTCCTTTCCTACAACACTTATAGATCTACCTGAAGATGTGGGGCTACTCCTTAGTCTCCTAGACCAAGGGCTCACTATAGGTATAGTACCAAATGATGTTTCTAGTCCACTAAGACTTCGTCATTCTTGTTTTTCTTTTTGCACATAGCTGTCTTGATCATTATCATCATCTAATACATCACCAGCAGGTGCATACCAGATGCCCATCTCATCAAAGATAACATCCCTACTCACTCTGAACTCACCTGTGACAGGGTTATAACAGCGATACCCTTTGCGCTCTAAAGAGTATCCAATAAAAATACATTTTTCTTCCTTTGGATCAAGCTTCTTCCGTAGCTCATTTGGCACATGAACATATACTAGATGTAGCATAGAGACAAATGAGTGTTTTACTCGTCTCTAGGTCCTCCTATGAATGTGATAATAGTTTGGCTCATTTACTTTTAAACCTCAAACAAGTGAGTTAAGCCCTATCCTTGCGTATTTAGGACTCATCCTATTGAACTACCCTAGGTAAATAAGTTTAGCACTTCATATGCATGTCTTATAATTATTTTCAAGATGAATCCCTAGCAGTGCAACCGAAACTGACCATGATGCCACGCAATCTAGATGCGTGTCTTTCCTAAGATGATGATGCAATGCGGGCCTTTTGTTTTTGGGAATTCATTTTGCACTTATGCAAAACATAAATAGAGACTTGTATTTTCCTTTTGAGTGGGGGACATGAAGTTATCAGGCCTAATGCAAATGCAAACTACTTTCCTCTAAAGGTTTATAGGAGCCTAATACCCCGGCTTAGTATTGCAATGACCTAATTATACTTAGCCATTATCGTAGCAACTCACGATCCTCATGTACTTGATTCAAGTCTTTACTCCTACCTTTCCAATTTCACAAATTTCACGATGCAAAAAAAAGTACGATTTTTGCTTAATGATGAATATGCTTAATCGTTCTAATAACCCATTTTTTTCAATACCTTTCGAGGATGCCACAGTCCGTAATCCAAAGCACTATGAACACACTCAATAAAGTCCTTGATTTTTAGTGTGCATGAATGCAAATCTTTTGTGCAATTAATTCATTCAAAACATGCCACAATTTCCAACATGATTGAATAATGCAACCTAAATTATGGTTAGTTATCATAGATTTTTGCCCGAATACTTCTCCCTTCCCAATGAAGTCGATCTACATTTTTAATGGCTCCCAACAAGGTAGGATTTGTGGGACACACCTAGTTACCAAGCGTTGCGGTTCCTTGACCCACAACTCCATCTTTGAAATGTGATTCGTACTCGATTGAACCTTACTTCACATCGTATAACTCGACTTTTGCTTCGCGGCTACGCACCCAGGCTACAAGAGAGATGATTCTTTGTGGGAGGAGATTATTCGTGAGAAAGAGGGGGAAAAGAAAGATGGAAAGCTTGGAAGCCTTTAAAGAGGGAAATTTTCCCTCTCTCTCTCTCTCTCTCACTCTCTGTCTCTCTATCTCTCCCTTATCTCTTACTCTCTCTGTCACTCTCTCTCTAGTCAAACAATGTGTAGGAGCCACGATCCCCTTCTTCTCTACACTTAGGCCCTTTTATAGTGTATTGGGGGGGGAGGGGGAGGGGGGCGAGGGGGGAGAATCGGTAAGGTATGGAGCCCCCCCCTATTCCCATCAGGGAGGCCAGGTGGATGGCTTCTGCCATGCAGAGTATGGGGGAGGGGAAGAGGGAGCAATCGTTACCCCCCCTGTCCATGTCATCTTGGAGTTCCCCCCCACACATGCTCGACATCCACAGTAGCCTCTCCTCTCTCCGTCAACATGTGGTAGCCCCTCCTATGTCCGCCATGCTGGCGGCATGAGGAAAAAAAATAAAAAGGGGGGGCGTTATTTTTTTATTTTTTATAAATTCATTTAATTAGGGGGGGTCATATAGCGTGAGGGAGGGAAATGTTACATCTGGCCTTCCTTCTTGTACCTATGCCAAATGGGTTGGGATGCACTCTTGCACTATCCATTGTGCACATTGGCATACTTCCTCCTCTGAATTATCTCTCCTTTTAATCTCTCAACTGGATGTGAGTTATGGGTTTCAATCATTATTTTTCGAGTGACGTGAGTCATGGAGTCATGGAGTGACGGATCTATCATTTCAACATGAGTAATTGTTGAGACTATATGAGATGGATACCTTGATACCAATAATCTACCTAATGCTTCATCAACAAAGCTACCTCCCTGGCTACTGTTGCATGGTCCCTGCCTTTCTGAATGAGTGTGATGTGGCAAGTTGTTGTACCTCCTGCTGATGACTACGGTCCTTGATGTGACAGCGATGGTTCACCTCGACCATCTGCAAATTGGGCCAAGTTTTTCTAACCTTATCCTTTTGCTTGCTAGATTCAATCATGTTTTAAATGTGGGAATATATGTGTATGAGTTGTGATCAAGTGTCAGGCCCATGTTGATCAAGTCAATCCGTTCTATTAAGGTTTTAAGTGTGGGGACGTGTCCCCGCACGTCTGCTTTACATACCCTCATGGACACATTCCAATCGGACGATTTAAGCATACCAAGTCTTGATCTTTCCCTAATGGGGTCCCTTCCATACCCATCCATCCTCTTTTCAACCCATCTTCGGGTTGTTCCTTGACCGTTTTCCTTTCTTCTTTGTTTTGTCACTTTTTCATGTGAATGCACCCTATGTTCATCAAAATTACAATCTGACCTTATAGCCCTATTTTTTCCTTTTAATTGGCCATGTTTCATTTTTACCACCCTCTATTCCGAGCCACAGATCATGAGTTATTAATTTTTAACCTTTTTTTTGAATTTTACATGTTTCCATGCAAAGTGACTTTTTCACTTTGAAACCGCAATATGATGATATAACTTTGAACTACACCTTTACTTTGACATTTTTTCTTTTTACTATCTATCATTCTGATCTCTGGTTTGTCCATTATTAATTTTTCTATCCTTTTGGAAATTTTCATGTGCGTTTTTGACTCTTTTTCCATGTGAACCTACCTTACTCACCTCGGATATTGATTGTGATTGAATGGCCATATGTGGCTTGCTCCCCTTTATATTTTCCTTTTTTCCTAGTCCTGTTCTGGCCCACAACTTTTATTGTATTAATTTTTTTGTGCATTTTTGTGCTCATTTTTTCTTTTTTTTCCATGTGAATGCCTCTTAATGCTACCTGAAATGTGTTTTGACTTGAAAAAACTATTTCCACAAGTCTCCCATGACATTTTTTCCTTTTTTTGCACTCCATTTTGATGCACGACTTTTCTCATATTAATTTTTAACTCTATTTTCATTGGTATTTTTTTTGTTTTTCTCATGCGAACGTGCTCTACCCCCCTCGGAACCACATTCTACCTTACCCTCCTATCTGTCACCTTCATGCGGATAATTTTCATTTTTATTCTTCTTGGTTTTGATTGCCTAATTTTTGTGTATTAATTTTTATTTCCATTTTTGGGTGCATTTTTATTATTTTTACCATGTTAACGGGTCTTATCCCTATCGAAACCGTGTTCTGATACACCAGACCTATCAATCCTCCTAGATCTTTTTTCTTTTGGTTGCCCTTCATTTTGATTGACAGATTTATTGATTTTAATTTCTGTGTGTGTTTTCATGCCTGATTTTTGCTTTTTTTCCATGTGAACGCCCTTATTTGTGCCTGGATATCCCTTTCTATTTTTTGACCTCTTTTTCTTGTCCTTGGTCATATTTTTTCTTTTTGCGGTTCGTCTATCTAGTGCTCCGTTTAGTTGTTATTACTTTTTTAGTACTTAGCATTTTGCCATTTCGTGTGTTTCTACACGCATGCTCGAGTTTCACAATATTTCACACGTGGCTGCGTCTATGCCAATGTCCTTTTCCAACACGAAGACTCTAATTGCAATGATGCCTCCACCATCACAAACCCCCCCCCCCCCCCCCCCCCCCTCCTAGTGCTCACGTTCGTATGTGAGATGGGGGGATTTTTCTTTTTTCTTTTAACAAAGAAAGAAAAACACATACATACACCCCACCCATTTTATTTATTTGAAAAATCCACAACACAAAACACAAAAACAACAAAACAAAAAAAAACACAAAGAAAAACCCCGCACATGACTCCCCCCCCCTAACTACACCCTCCCCTCATGGCCCCCCCTCCTATGACCCCCCTCCATAATGGCCCCGCTACGGTGCCCCCTCCCCCCCCCAAATGGTCCCTCCTATGACCCTCCCCCCTCCTATGACACCCCCCCATCTCCCTAATGGCCTCCCTCCCACCACCGGCCTTCCCCCCTCCCATGGGCCCCCCAATCTCCTTCCTTCCCACCCTTCCCCCCCAACCATCCCCTATCCCCTCCTTCCCCTCTTCCCCCCCACCCACCCCCACTCGTGTGCCCTCCTCTCCTCTCGCTCCTCCCTTCTCCCCTTCTTCGCCGCCCGTGCCACCCCCTATGCTACCAATCCCACTGAGCCCACCTGCCGTGCCATCAAAGTGCCGTGATCGCCGTTGTCGAGTGCCGAAGTTGCCACCCACCAATTCCCCCCTACCCCGCCACTCTACTTGGTCCCCCTACCCACCCCCCCAAAACCACCCCCTACCCACCATCCCCCCTACCCACACTGTCCCACCCAACCCACAGCCCAATAGTCCCAACCCACCCTATCCCCCACCCACCCTACTCAATAGCTGCTACCTATCCACTACCACCCCTACCCACCCACTCCAGATCCCTATCCCCTCTCCAACGCACCCTAGCCAACCCAATATTGCCCCCGCCTGCCCACGCAGGTACCCTTCCACCCACTCCAAACCCCTATCCCCTCCCCAACGTACCCTAGCCCGCCCAATATCCCCCACCGCATATCATTTCTTCTTCTACAAGTGACCATCCCCCTTTTCGCCATATTGAATGTGTGTATCCCTCTCCTTAGGTATTGTTCGCATGCGAGGTTTTTGGATCTCGAATGCGTGTTTGTGATTGCGATCGTTCATGTTTGAGGACACACGTGCGGGTTTTTCTATGGGGTGGCGTGCTTGCTGATGTTCACATACAGCTGACACGCAACCCATTTTCGGATACATTTTTCTAAGTTTTTAATCTTTCAAAATTGAAAAAAAAAATCTAAAAAACACATTAAAACTTATAAATATCCATATAAACCATAAAAATTCTATTAAAATTCCAAATAACTATGAAAAATTTCTTTAAAATTTACTAAAATAATTCAAAAATTTCAAAAAATTATCAAGATTTTTTTCAGCTGAAAATGCTAATGGAAAATTTTTAAAAAATCAAAAACCTTCCATTTTATGAAAAATTACCAAAAAAAATTTAGATTTTTGGACCATTCACATATCTTGAAATTATTAAAATTAATTAGGAACCAGTTAATTGAATAATAAACAATTTTTAAACGTGTATCTTTTTGGAAAAAAAAAATCGTCTTTAAAACATGGCTAGAAAAATCCTGAACAATTTATTGGACCTTTGTGCTTAGCTTTCAACCTACATTGGTGAATGAAAAAGAAAAAAAATAGTAATCCAACATCCATATCAAAATCAAGTTGAAAACTTTATTAAAAAATCCTAAATTGACAAACCAACTAGAACATGCATAGTAGAGAAAAATTCAACACATTTCATGGACATAATTGAATAAAAATATGACCAAAAAATATCATAATTTATTAAAATTTATTTGTTATGGTGTTTGGTTTGTTTCGCTTATATTGGAAAACTTTTTGAGCTCATTCGATTCTATTATGGTTGCATTATCTCACTTTTTGATAGTGCATTCAGACTGTGCTTGCATACACACCCTCCTCCAAGTACTCCATTATTTTTTTAATTTTCCTTTTTGCACAAACATCACAAATAATTAGTAAAAACGAACCAGTTGATTACATTTTCCACACGCATTCGCACTAAACACACCTTTTTATTAATTCAAAAGAACCAGCTATTCATGAAGCAAGCACTTCGTGTGCCAAACACACTTATTAATTTGTAATAAAATCAACCTGCCATCACAAGTGCACGCACTAAACAAAAAGTGCTACGCACACATTAATTTATAAAAACGAACTTGCATTTAGAGACCCAAAGTCGCGGGACGTAGTCGGCACATTAATAAGCATTGTCAACTTAATAAATTTTTAATAGATGAAATAAACTTCCATTTTCTTATTAAGATTTATCACCTACTAAAAAAATTCACCCTTTGATAATTAATTTGTAAAATGAACCTATAATTAAATTCCCCTTTTCCCTCAGATTGCATATTCCCCCTTTCAATAATGCGTTATGTGGAGTGGGTGACATTGCAGTCAACAGTCAAAGTCCTTATCAGTCGTCTTGGTCAATTGAGTATTGGTCAATAGTCGATTTTGGAATTTGGTTTGGTGGTTTTTATTGGTTATTTGATTAGAGTCGGGGTGAGGGTATGTGTTTCTTTTCTTTTTTGCCTGATACCGAGAGAGTGGATGCTTGTATATATGCATCGCATGAAGCTTTCGGTCGCATAAGTATAGAGATCATGTTGAAATTGATCTAGGATGTGGATTGCTTAGGGTAGTCAGTCAGTTGGTCGAGTTTGTGAGTTCTTATGATTGATATCTTATCTTGTGTTATTTTGGTTCTTTTGCAAGCCTTCTTTGTGATTGTCTGTGTGTGAGTGTGGTGTAACCATCTGAATGGTGCCTCATACTCCTCTCCCAGTCTAGTAGGTTCCTTTGGTGTCTCATGACTACTCATTGTTGCTAGATTCAGATATTATCAGCAAGGCGGCCTTAGCTAGGTTTGTAGCACTTCCATTGCCTCGTATCCTTAAGGATACTGATATCTATGGTCAGTTTTTAGCCTCTTACAATAAGAGGTATGGTCCTATTAGAGAAACAGTTTTCCATCTGATGCCTAAAAGCTTGGGCAAGGCTTTGTCCTTACGCTGTCGAGGAGACTCTTTCCTTATTAACAAGGATATTCTCAAGTCATTCCAGAAGCAGACCTAGGATGTGTTGGACCCTAAGAGGGTTATTACTATTTCATGCATTAGTATCTCCATGATCTCTAATCCTGTCTGGAAGAAGCAGTTATGCCAATTCCTTTAAGACAAGTTTATACTTGCCAAAACACCTTCTAACTACCTTTCGAAGGAATTATTGAGAGCTTCTTGAATGGTGTTGAAAGGAATTACTATTGATTGGGGTTCCTATCTCTTGTCAAAGATGGATCAACATTTCGTCAGAGCTACACAAGGTAATGTGACTAATGTCACATTTGGTTCCTACATTTCTATTTTGTTGGCATATGTTGTCCCTCCAAAGGAAGTTCCTACATTACTAGTTGATCCACCAGAGGTTCCTCTGCTTCCTATTGAAAGCACCAATGATGTTATTGAGGATCTTGATCCCCTCCTGCTTGTGGTAATTATGAGGAAGCGACTTAAACGAGTGGCTGTATTAGCCCCACATCCTCCTCCAGTCTCCATTCCTATTTAGTCTAGTAGTCACCTGCTGCCAGCTTTCCTCACAATGCCGAATCTTTTCAGAGCACATCAATATGGTACTCTAGAGATTTCCATTCCCTCTGTACAATGCTTGGTGGCAAGAGACGCAATTCCTTTCTTATGCAAAGATATCTAGAGTTCTATTGAACTCTTGGTGACTGTCTGAATCCAACAACTCTATTCTTCTTGTTATGAAGAAGTTCAACAAACCAAAGAAGAGCTGAATAAAGTGAATGATGAGTTGGCCTTTTCTCAAGAAAGGTTTTTTTATCTTTGTACCTAGATGGAGCAACAGACTAAGATTATTGATGCTAAAAAATTGGAAATTTCTGGCTTGCAAACTCAGTTGACTAACACTAAAACCCAAATGGTTAATGTAACTGAGAAGAGGGATAGATTGTTGCAAGAGTCTCAAGAGCTTAAAGCTTTGATAGATTCTCAGATAGAAGAGCTAAAATCAACTAATACCACCTTAGAACAGAGCAGCATTCAAATTCACCAACTTAAGGAACAGTTGGTTCAGTCACATTCTACTTTACAGAGTCCTACTATACAACTAGTTGCTTCCTTATCCCTTGTGGATTTCACGATCCTTCAAAGAAATGCTACCTTATGTCCCTTATTCCAAGCTAAGGTGAAAAGACTTCAGTCCAGAATGGATTTAGTGGTCTTCATTTGAGCAGTTTACGAGTTTACTCCTCTAGACTACTCTTTCTTTGTTCATTATCAACAACACAAGTTGGCCTTCTATATCAAGCTTTCAACAATGGATTGGCCTCTTCCGAAGGATGGTTGAAGTGGAGGTTGGTCTGCTAATTTATTGACTAAAGTGGTTAGAATGGTTTTTGAAGACTTTGTGAATATAGACACTATGTTGATATCTTATATTTACTTGAGAGGTGATTTATTAATTCCAGATGGTGAAGATCTAGCTTGGTATGTTGGGGATGTGGTACTATAAGCTATATTATATGTCAGTTATTTAGAGTTGCACATTGATCAGATGTTCTAGGCCTATTATTCTAAAGTGACTACTTTCCCCAAAATCTTTTGGCATACAATGATTGACTCTATGATCTTGAATCAATGACAAAACAAAGCCTCTGTTCATGTGAAAAAAACTAACCAACAAAGGGTGGACCCCTTAGCCCACCTTTCAAAACAACCTCCTTTCGATTCATCTTTCTTTGATGCATACTACCGTCTTGGGTCCATCAGTTCCTAGCTTATGTTATTATCAGCAAATGGCCCATAGATATGACACGTATCTTTCTCTTTATAAATCTAACTCACCAATTATTTTACATCTTATTTTTCAACCTCAAGGTGCTCAAATTCCTATTTTTCACTCAGTGTTATTTCATTGAGGATCGATTATTTTTCCCTCCTCCATCTTGTCCTTCCCCTTCTATAAACCTCCTCCCTCTCGATCCACTCCTTCTTCTTCCCGTCCCACCTCCTGTCTCCTCACCTCCCTCCCCTGCCACACTGCATCCATCTCTCTCTCTCTCTCTCCATTGGTTCTTCTTTCTCTCCCCTCTCTCTCTCTCTCCTCTTCCCTCTCCTACTACTTCTATCCCTCATTCCCCTCAGTTGGTTAGTGGGTATGCAGGTTTTGATCATAAATTCTTAGAAGATGAGGATGGAGTGCAGGAGATTCACTTACGAGACTATAGATCAATTGGCCATTTATTCCAAGAGAATGGACAACTACTAGTCAAGCTTTCCATAACTGTCTTTATTTTTCTCCTTCAGTGAGATTGATTGCTCACTTAGCTTGGTATTTAGTGTATATGCATAGGCATTCACATAATGATCAAAATTCGATACCAAAGTTGTGCATGAATGTGAATGTGACTCAATAGTTGGATATCTTATACTTTCATGTTCTTTGTTTACCTATCAGATACCTTGTCTTAGTGGAGAGGATGTGTTGTTTGCAAATTTTTCAAAATCCTCCCAAAACTTTTGTAGACGAATCCTTCTCTATGGATCACTTCCATAACCACCAAGCCTTCAAAAGGGATCATCTTCATTAATACCCATGAATGTAACTTTTGAAGATTCATAATTATATCTCTCTTTTGGAGGTCCCATTTAGATGGTTGTTTTGTGTAAGTGTGTGTGTGTGATGGTTACTTTATTTTATGATGGGGTCATGGTGGTTGGATATTCAATATTGTTCAAGAGGATATCTTTTTGAAGATTTGTGGAGATGATGATACTGAATGGATAGCTCAAGATGAAAAATGCAAAACCTCTTATATTCTTTAACAATTTATCATGTTTTTATATTTCAAAGTTGAGATGATGGATAAAGATGTTTTCCTTTGGTTGCAATTCTTTACTAGATACAAGTTATGAGATGGGGTCATGTTTGAATGGTGTTTCTGAAGATGCTAGTAAAAATCGAGATGAGTTATATTTTGAACTTATATTATATTTTTCCTAGCTCACAAGGACACTCCCTGATTAAGTGTGGGGATATGTTGAGGGTTGAAATGACTTGATTTTTTTGTTGGTTTTTGTTATTTTTGTGGACGGAATGGTTAACTTTTGATGGATTTTGTATGATATTTAGTTGTTTTGGAAGTGTTTGAGAGTGTTTTAGATGATGTTGATTAGTTTTGAGAAGCTCATGATGGTTTATAATGGAGATATGATGTTCTGGCATGTTCTGTTGATGTCGTGTTAATGTTTGATTGGTTCTGTTTGAGTCTATTGACCGTTTGTTTTACTTGATAAAGTTTTAGAATGTTTGGAAGCTTATTGATTAATTATTGATGGTTTGGAATAATTTAAGTGAGCTCAAGGCTTTCTGATGACCTTTTGTATAGTTCTATTAACCCTCTGTTGAGCTTCTATAAAGCCTCTATTTCTGTTCTATTCTGTTTTGTATGCCTCTGTGTAAGAGTGATGATGGGAATATGTAGCTTGAGAAAGTTTCTCAATATTGGGAAGATATGAATAGAAGTTCAAAATAGTTCGAAAGAAGTGGAAGAAGTAGCTACTGAAGACTTGAAGTGATGATTGAAGTGAGAGTGACACTAATGAGCTACGAAGAGACATTCTAGTGGCTTTGGTGACCTTTCATATCAGACATACCTCTTGAGAGGGGTATCCACAACCTAAGAAGGGTTATGAATGATTATTCTTGATTATCCCATTTTACATTTGAGAGAAATAATGTATGAGAAAAAGTGAGTGAGAGATAGCCAATTCTATGCTAAACAATGTATCTATGAGTGAGAGATTATGCAAGAAAGCTATGGAACCTTTGAAGAAGAATATTATGTGATGATTTTTCATTCAAAGTGGTGTATTCTCTTATGTCTTTGTGGTATCTTGATGAATTCTATGAAGAATATGAAGAGTATAACTAATCTGGTTCAAGTTGAATCCGTGGGAGAAGTGTTTCTATGAAGCTGCGTGAAGATTTCTTGTTCCTCGTGTTCTTTTCCTTGTTGGCCCTAGAAGTGGATGTTCCATATCATTTCTAAAAAAAGGAAAGATAAATTATTTCTAATCTCATGGATGAGAGTGGTAATAATGCATATCAAGAAAGAAAAATTCTAGCATTGGTGTGTGACTACTTTTCAAACATATTTACCTTGCTCCAATCATACATTATTGATAAGACTAGTACACCGGCTAAAATAACCATCTCTAGACTAAAATTTGTCCCTCAAACCATTGTTGATATCCTTGAATAGGAGCTTATTACAATCGGAAAAAATCATTGGTGTAGATGGCCTCTCCAATTATATTTTCCAAGAATTGAAAGATACCATACTAAGAACCTTGTTAGTTATATGGCCACACCTTCAAAATTTTTTGAATTTTTTAGATTACTAAAATGTCACATATTTCCATCTAAAACACAATAACTGAGTCTTGATGATGTATTATAGTAAATGATTGTGTGCTCTTTTGAGGAGAGTATGAGTCCATGGATATATGTTCAAAGAGTAATGCTTACAAATATTGATGAGACCTATATGGTCAAACAATCTCCCACAAGGTTATTAGACACTTTCCACTCATATCGCATGTCCATCACATGCTATGCATATCAGGCATGGTAAGCTTGACAATGTGGCATGTGAAAAATAGATCCATGGATAATATCCATTATATATTATTAGACTTGCAATTATGATATCACATTGATTCCACCATTCCTAGCTTTACACAAGAGACAAGGAATCTTCAACTCGGTCTTGTTATGGATGGTATGAATCCATTTACTCCACTCAACCTCGTATAGTGTGTGGGAAATAGTCCTTGTTAACTAGAACATTTCGCCCATGGTTTCTACCAAGAAAGGACCCCTGATCCTTAGCTTGCTCATACCTAGATGCTATAAAGTTAATAATATTTATTTCTATCTTCATTCATTGGTTGATAAGCTTAAGATATTGTGGGAGGAGTGGATTATTGTGAAAGACATGAGCAAGCAACTTGGGAGGTCGTTCACTAATATAAGAGCCATTCTTATGTGGACCATGTATGAATTTTTTATTTTCAAGGAGTGCTCAAGTAAATGAGTCTCTATTCTCATTGAATTCTCTAATATCACACTTTTATATTCATGTTAATTAGATATAAATGTTGTGCTAGGCATGGTCACCTTAGGTTACCATGCATGTCCATTGTGATTTGGCCTCTCAAAGGCACGGACAATAAATAAGATAGTTTATTAGGGGCACTATGGAGGATAGAGAAGTGGGATAAAACCATGGAGGATAAGGTGAACCATTTTTATATACTATACGCTGCATCCATGGAGAAGTGGATGAATAGGTGTGAGGTCATCAGAAGGCAACGAGAGGCAACATGATCAGAGTTTTAGTGTAGTATACATCAGCAACATGCTCAATACCTAAAGGGCTTGGAAGAGTTTTGTGGTTCATGCTTGCAAGGTGGTTACATGATGTACTTACAACAACATCATGTGAAGGAGAGTAAGTCACTAGAGAGATCTAAGAGTTCTCTAGGGGATGTAGTTCAAAGGTAAGCATGTGTTTTTATTATTGTATTTGGCAACTATAAGTGACACTCTATCCAAAAGTTTTAATGAAAAATACAAAGTCTACATTGTAGCGTGGTCATGTGGGGATATTTTCAAGTGAATGCATCAATAAATTACACTCAACAATGAATTGTGGTATCATGGTGAAGTTTCATGAATAGGAAATTTGATGGTAGTCCACATATCCAAATATTATAGTGGATGAGGTGGAGTACTTTGGCTTTGGTGACTTACAAAGTGTGATTTTAGTAGATTACCATAGCTTCTCCATGATCGTATTTGATGTGTAGTGCTTTAGAGTGGTATTGAAAGGAGTGGGCCAATTGTTCGACGATGGCCATCTAGGTTCTAGGAGGTAAATTCCAAGGAAAAGCACAACAATCTGCAAGAAACATTTGTTTTTTCAATCATTATCAACATATGTATGGACTTTTTTAAATTTTAGTTTAGAAAAATGAAAGCCATGAATACATTTTATTTTATAGAAAATTTTTAATTGATCCTAAACAAATGGTCTTCTATCCTAATCTACAATAGCCTCATTAATTATATGTTGTGCTTGTAACACCTGAGACGGCTTGAGTGTGTGATCAAATCAATGTCCCTAGTGTGGACATGGAGACTATGCAGGTAGAGGAGGACAATTTGTAGGAAGTGGAGGATGGCGAGTACTTGCAACATATGGAGGAGACAAGCATGGGCAATTCAACAAAGAAGAAAAGGGTAGAAGAATTCTTCAAGAGTGAAATAGATTCTTATGTTTAGGGAGACCTCTACATAGACCTTCCAGTGTATGTTTAGCTATACCAAGATCTTGTTATGGAGCTATAGAAATAATCAAATTCATAACCACTTGTTTTTAGAGCCATTGACTATTCACTTATGTTGGTACTTTATTACATGTTTTTTTATTTATTTGTAAGTCCACAAATACATATTCTTATTATGCTTCACTTTTATCTTTGTATTAAATGTCCTAACATCTATTTCTAGTTATATAGGTTACTACAAATGGTCTAGAGAGTAGGATGAGCTAATAATACATAGATGAGGACCTGCATGAGATTTTGTCACATATATCTCTAGAACATTTGGGTGCTTCAAGGACTATTGAATGTTGAAATGACAAGGTTTTTTTGGTTGATTTTTGTTGTTTTTAAGGACTGAATAGCTGATTTTTTATGGATTTTGAATTGTGTTTAGTAGTTTTGGAAGTGTTTGAGAGTGTTTTGGATGAGTTTGATTATGTTTTGAAATCTCATTATGTTTTTCAATGGAGATATGAGGCTCTGTGATGTTTAGATAGGTTTTGTTGATGTTGTGATTGGTTCTGATAGCTTCTATTTAGCTTTTGTTTTGTTCTATTTTTCTTCTGTATGAAGCATGCAGTAATGATTGATGAAGGTTGAGGTTGTTTGAAATATCATTGAATGGTTTCTAATAGTTTGGAATGATTATAGTATGAGTTATGTGGTTCTGATGTTTTTTGTTCACCTTCTATAACTCTTTGTTGAGCTCCTCTGGAGCCTTTGTTCCTATTCTATTCTGTTATGTATGCCTCTGTAAGTGTTCTATGGAATGTATATGAGGCTTTGGGAAATTTTTCTAGCCTTGGAAAGAGGTGAATGTAAGTTCAAAAGAGCTCAAGGAAGTGGAAGAAGTAGGTACTGAAGACTCAAGAGAAGATTGGAGTGAAGTGACAGTGATGAGCTATGAAGAGTCACTGTATTGACTTTGGTGACCTTTCATATCAGATGCACCTTTTGGAAGGGGCATCCATAACCAAAGAAGGATTATTATGAGTGAGTATTGAGTATTGTAGTAAGGAGATGATGTAGTATTGATTGAGAGTGTTATAATATTTGAGATACATTCTCGACTTTCTTTTATACTTAAAAGATATATGGTGAATATTATGCTGGCACGCAGAGAGAGAACATATGAGAGAAAAGAAAGAGAGAGAGAGAGATATATATATATATATATATATATATATATATATATATATATATATATATATATATATATATATATAGAGAGAGAGAGAGAGAGAGAGAGATTGACAACACACTAGGGACCCAAAACCTCCTATCTACCTCAAGCTCTGGTTTGGGGATGAAACCCTTACTTCGATGCTCGATTCGAGGCGCATAAGCACTCAAACTTGAATCTGTTGGTCCCAGCAATGGAACCAAGATATAGTGGCGATCAACTGCCAAGACCCAAGGACCGCTTATTATTTCAAGCAAGTACTAATGGCTACCTCTCACATACCCAATGCGTTATTCCTCTCTATGAGTGTAGTGAGCTTACCTTGATGCCAGATTGAGTTTCTTCCTCTCTCAAGCACTCCTATACCTCCATGATTCATGATGCAAGCTCAAGCATCCTCAAGCCTCTTCCTCCAAGCTCCATCCTCTATAGCCATGTGCAAGAGAAGAGAAGAGAATAGAAGAGAAGAGAAGAGAAGAGAAGAGAAGAGAAGAGAAGAGAGGAGAGGAGAGGAGAGGAGAGGAGAGGAGAGGAGAAGAGAAGAGAAGAGAAGAGAGGAGAAGGTGGAGAACTTCACCTCCAAGATCCCTCACTCTCACAAGCTCACTCCCTCACACTCCCTCCCTCAAGCACTCACAAGCAAGCAAGAGAAGAGAAGGAGAGAAGAAGAAGAGTCCACTTTGCCACACACCAAAGAATGAGCTCTCATTCACTTTTTGAACTTTATATACAAAGCCCTAATTCCATTTGGGCGGTCATCCCCTTTTTACATGGCCGGTCATAACCTAGGCCCATTTTCCATCATCCTCCTATCTTCCTAGTTTCCCTCCTAATGCCCATCTACATTTACAATTTTCACCCGACGCTTTTAAAATAAATCGTTGTGTGCCTTGTGCTCTTTTGCAAAAGTATTGACCTCTACTTTTTCTTGAGCGCCTCTCCTTCATTTAGGTATTTTTCACACTTCTTGTGTTTCCCGATTTTTCTTGGCATGCCTTCGTTTTCCATTCCGCTTTTACCTTGGCTTTGTCTTCTGCTTTAGATTTTCTATGTTTTCCACCTTGTTCTTTTGAGGATTAACACATGGCCAAGTCCAAAGGCTACAATATGGACACATGCTTTGCATGCAGCTAAAAAGAGAAAAGTTACTGATAGTGAAATGTCTCATGCAGGGCAAGACATTGGTGACATAACTGGTTGGGAATCGCCGGTAGATGCATATTCAGCAAAAGGGCAAAACACAGATGCACTTGTGGAAGAGAAATAGAAGAGAGATGAAGATCATGTAAGGATATCTAAGGAAGTGATAAAAATAAGTGTGGATTTTCCTAAAGCTATAAATCAACAACCTCTTGAGTATATTATGGAAGAGGTTGGACAGGAGCAGAAATAGGATAGCAAGCAAGAGGGCAAACAATTGGGATATAAGTTGCAATCTGATATTGATACAACCACTAATACCTTGGAAGATCTTGTACTGGAATGTTCAGCTATTGAACTTATAGATTTTCTTAATGCATCTAAAGAGGTTTACGAAGATCATGTTTTATTTGATGTAAGGACTCAAACAGAGATTGGCAACTTGTTGAATGCACATGATTTGCAGGATGATAAAGTTATTATTTCTGAGACAGTTCATGAGCTCGAGGATATACCTTTAAAGGATAGATGTGATGCTCCACAAATGAAAATTTTTTCGGATGCTTTATCAGAGGCCTTGATAGTCAATTCTAAGATGCTTCAAGATATGGATGTTGCTTCACTATTTTTGGTGATGGTGAGAATGTGTTGGGTGCAAGTGAGGCTCAATTTATGTTTGATGTGGTACACACTTGTTAGTATAATCAGAATTCCATACACTCAACTTTGAAAGAGTAGGCATGTTGCTATGTATTTGTTGATGGGTTCATTGATAGCATGTATATGGAGATTCAATATCCTCTAGTGTATGATGCGCACCCAAGGCCTTATGACCCTAGAGGGGGTACTAGGTATGGCTCAAGAGTTATACAAATGTCGAGTATTTTGATCTATGATCCAGGGGGATACCTTATTTTATGTATGATGAGCAACAAGTTGATACTATGGGTGTTGATGCAGGTGGTGCATTGGTGGCACATACCGAAGGATGTGCAGGTTCAGAGGGGGTGGATGTCATGCCACTACATGGACACAATGTGAAAAAATTTGGAGTGCATCATCATCCGACTTTCTTATTGATCTAGAGATTCAATGTGATTTGAGTCATTAGTGCTAGTGTCAATGGCATGGATGGTCCAAAAATACTAGATTTTTGGATAATTTTAACCTATTTTTAATATTTTGGATATTATTTCTTATAAATATCTTAAAAAGCTAGAAAAACTCCTAGAATAGGGTGGCATGCAAAAAAGTAAGTTACTTTTTTAGCCTGTTTTTGGATTTTTCGTAAAAAAGAAAGATGCGTGGAATCGTGCGGGTTGCAATTGCAGTTGACAAGCTGAAAACAACACTTTGAACTGAAAGAAGAAGGAGTGACCTACGAGATTCTTAATCAAGTGTCTTGGGGTTTTACCCCCCTTTCAGAGCCAACAGAGCCATCATATTTACATTTCGAGTAGCAGAGAAGAAGGTTTTTTTTTCTTAATGCACGTTTTTGGTCTACGAGGGAGCTTTAAGAGATCTAATACTTGGAGATTGCTTCTGAATAGTGCCAGAGAAGGGATTTTAGGTTCTATCAATACATATTGATTCGATTCATTGTGCTTTGTCTTTGTCATGTTTACCTCTTATCTATTCTTTTTCTTCTCTTCCATCTCCTATCTCTACTTCCTTCTATCTTTGACTTGGGGAAGTTACTATATGTATATCCTCTACATCACGTGCGTTCAAGACCTATTTATAAATATCATTATTTGTGAATTTTTACTGAATAAAGCATAACCCTTTTCTATTCAGTCTGTAAATAACCCCTTTACATTACACCCTTCTGTATGTAAAAAATGTATAAAAATTGTATTTTAAAAATACCTTATTTTGAACCCATGTGATGCACACATATATTCATGAGTAACTTACCTGAGATATTTGATCCCTGGTGGATACGACCTTTCGACAAAAACCCCTCCGACACTATAACGGAAGGTATGAGTCATCCCCACAAGGATCAACATGCAAGATTGGGTGTTCGAATTTGACAATTGAGGTCTCTATACATCAACTAGCTCCATCAGAGGTGTCCCACAATGGCTTCTTGTCCGCCTAGAGTGATCGTAGTTATCCTTGGTTCATGAAGTGCAATGCTTTTTTCCAGTAATAACTGGTTAGGATTTACGGAACTCTCACACAACCGTTGCACCTTTTCCCCCTAAGATAATTTCCTGATCAGGGTGTTAAGACCTGTTGACCCTAGATAAGTCAACGCTCAGCTCTACCTAAATTTTCCTAATTAATGTTTTATTCAATCTCTTGAGAAAAGCTCCCAACTTATCGGGACCACCCATCCGTGTAGGACAAATCCATTAGAGGGATCTCATCCACCTGCTTCCCACAAATGGTTTTCTTTAGTTTTCTAATTACCTATCACATTAAGTTATGGCATATAAAAGCAGCTTCGTTAACTAACCCGTTATCACTGGTTTCTTTGTGCAGCAAAACACAAAGATAGAGAAAATAATATTTTGGCAAAATACATTTATTTATTATTTTACAAAGTTGTTTATAATGATTTTTTCCTTCTATCTACGTAGAAGATAAACCTCAGTTCACCGAAAAATCCCTTCTATCTGCGTAGAAGAAAAGAAACCCTCCAAGATTTTCGTCCCTTCACTAATACTACCGAGGACTCCAAGATCCCATCCTGATTCATGTGAGAGTCATGCAATTCCTAGGAGCAATCAAGAGGTTTATGGCCAAAGCCCCCTTAGCACTCCCGCCTCCTCCTACCTAATAGATTCCTCATCGAGTGACCTCTCGTCGTCGGGGCTGGTCCAAAGCTCCTCGCGGTGGTACACAACAATTCCCCTTGGAGCATGGTTTCGCGTCTAGCCATGGGGAAGGCATAGCGTGATCTTTCCTCTTATTATCTTGATTATATAGTTACAGTCAGATCTAACTACTGCAAGCACAATCAATCTTTCTTGTGTAACTATCAATGTGTGCACAAATAAAAAAGAAACAACAAGTGTTTTTAGCATAGGAAGCAGCCCCACCCAAATCATCCCCATACGACCATATTGCTAAGTGAAATGCTGGTGAAATTTTTTTGGACAACTACCAACTCTCCCTAAACTACCACATCAATATTTCTTGACATCCGATGGCTCTGCAAGGTCGCAAAAATTCAAAAAGCACATTTGAAGCAAGGGAAGCAAGAAACACAACCGAGGGAGAAAATGACACAATAGGAATTGGTGAGACCCCTATCATAGCAAACTTGAGAGAGATAACATCTCCTCAGTTTGAAAAAAATTAATATTTTATAAGCTTATGACTTTATTTGACTTTAAACGATTGTAAATGCATTCTAATGAAAATACATATGAACTGTCACTTAGGAAAAAACCTAGGTAATATAATAATTTAATATTCAATAAAAAGACTCTTTCATTTAGAAAATGATTATATGTCTATCATTAAGAAAATATTTTACTTATAGTTAATTTCACGATATTTATTGTTATTTAGTTAAAGATACATGTGATCATAATAACAAAAAAATGGTAAATATTGTTAGGGAATGGAATATTTTATAATTTTACCTAAAAATGAATATATTTATTTTATTTTGCTAATGATAAATAAATATATATAAATTTTATAATAATTTATGGAAAATTATTTAGATAATATCATGAAATAATCAATGCATTAAATCAATGGAAAATTGTATAGGAAAATATATACTAGATACGTATAAACTAGGTACATGAAAATATAATTGGATGTCTAAAGTATAAAAGAAAAATTACACTTGTAATTTTTGCATTGCTTGAAATAAAATATTAAAAAATAGCATTATACTTAGAATATAGCTAAATGAAAATTGATCTTTCTAAATAATGTTGAAAGTTTGATAAATGGTTAGATATTATCTATTAAGCCATTGAATATGAGTAGAATAAAATAAAAATTATTTTCTTGTTGAAAACACACACGAAGTTAATATTAATGATTATATTAGCGAGAGTGTCAATACCACGAGTTGACCCACGTATGAATCAACAAGAAAACCTAACCTAAAATATCAAGAATATTGAAGCAAAAAAAATTATGAAATACGCAACAACCCTGAAACTATGAGTATCGAGAAATTAAATAAATATTGGAAGTCTGCATATAGGGCTTGTTGGACATTGATAAGAATTTGTCAATACAAATTCTAAAGTCTAAATAGACTTGGAAAAGCATTTGAAATCCTGCTAAGCACAGGTTAGGCAGGGTAGTGCATGAATTGCCTACCATAGGTATAAATGCCCATATTATCTTAGGGCGAAAATACCAAATTTTTTATAAGGATAAAAATAGACTTCTCATAATTAAATCAGATTCGTGAAATAACTTGCGGATCCCAAAAAAGAGATGCAAGTAGGAAGCAAAACCCTAAGAATAAGATAAGACCTTAAAAGAGAAACCCTAGGGATAGAGAAAATGAAAATGAGTTAGAAGTTTAGCAAGAGGGGATCAAAATGTCCTCTACCTGATGTTTGAGAAGGCCTATCTCTCTCCCATACTCTCTTAACTCTCCAATTTCCACAATGTGATGGCTTACACACACACACACACACACACATAGAGTCGACATGAAGGGGGAGGGGGGGTATTTTTCTCTTTCAAGGCTCAAAGCTTCAATGGATAAGAAAAGTAGTGAAAACTTTCCATCATCAAGAGGTCTTCCTTCTATCTTTTTTTATGAAGGAGAGGGGGTGTATTTATAAGCACGATGCAGTTGATTGATTCATTTGGCTACTTGTTAAGAGCCAATTGAGATTTATTAGATATTCATTTTGATTGCTTACCTATTGTATGGTGGCATGGGAATGATTAATTAATGCTCTCTCTCTCTCCAAATGTAAAAAAGTCATGTATTTTGGTCTATTTTTTAAAAAACGTACTTTTTTTCTTCAAAACGACTACTTCTAGTGGTTTTTGGTCTAGTTACTTCATGACTTATCTAGTATATAAAGTCATGTCATACTCCTTGATACTTTACTCAATATCATGCTCGTTCTTGCGCGTTCTTCGTCTACTCATTGAGGCTTTTGCGAATTGTCTTGCGGCTATGAAATCAATGCGATCCTCGGCGCATTAAATGGAATCGGGAATGCCAAATCAAATATAATGCAGAAAACATTATATGATCAAGCCGTCATAATATTATTAACAAGATGTCTTTGCTTTTTATTGGTTGGGATCATTGAGGCATTTTCTCATGTCAGATTGCAGAATTGAGTAAGTGTTGTAATGAAAGAAGCTGAGGGGAGAGAGAAAGAGAGCTGAGGAGAGAGAAAGGGAACAAGAAGAAGAAGGAAGAAGACTAGAAGAGGAGAGAGAAAGAGAGAAAGAGGAGAGAAAGGAGAAGGAAGCCATGGAAGCTAGAGATGAAGGTGAAGAGTGTGATCTTGATAATAACTGGTTGCCCTAATCTGGGGCACTTATACCTTAAATACCCGGGTGAGTGTGACGGGGTGTCTAAACCCTAGTCAGTGTGTATCCCGCTTGTTACAATCCATCCCCACTCGAAAGGTTTTTGACCTTAAAAACAAGGAGAAACACAGGGGAGTGATGGGTGGGCTAAGGGAGGGTTGCCGAGTACTACTCAGAGCCCTTTGACAATGAAGAATAGGTGTGGAGAGACTAGGGACAACATGCAGTCCTGGACCAGTCGGTTGAAGTAAACTGATCATAACTTTTGATAGGTAGCTCTAAATGGGGTGTACTATATGTCGAAATGGAGCTTATGACGAGTACTTTTAGCCTATGCAGAATGCACATGCATTGGATTTGAGTAAGTACAAAATTGTTCTAAAACAGTGTGCAATCTGCAGGCGGGAAGTGGGCAATTTGGGTCATGACCGGCTAGTCTTCCAACCGTTGGGGTGCACGAAGGTAGGGAAATTCATCGAGGATGGTTGCTGGGTGCCAAGAGGCTTCTTCCAAGGGTAGGCCTTGCCATTTGATAAGGTATTCTTTGATGGATCGGGATCGTAAGTGCTTATCTCGCTGCCCAATGATTGCTTCATGAACATATTGAGTGATGCTCTCTTCATCGATGGGGGGAAGTTCTTCCACATAGTCCACTGAGGAGCCTACAAAGGGTTTCAGTTGACTGACATGAAACACATTGTGGATTTTGGTGGTAGGGGGAAGTTCTAAGCGGTAGGCCAAGTCGCCAACTCTCTTATGGGCCATAGAAGCGGTGGGCTAGCTTGTTACTACTGCCCTCTTTGAGAGTGGAGTAGCGGGACTTAAGCACTTGAAAAAAGGACCAATTCCCCTTCTTGGAATTCCAAATGCCTGCGTCTTTCATTAGCATAGAGTTTCATGTGTGTTTGGGCCTTCTGAAGATTCATTTTACATTGCTGAAGTAAACCTTGCATGCGATCCAATTCAGCTTGACTTTGATGATTGATCTTATCCGTAAACAAGACTGTAGGAAGGGGAACCTTATACCCATATAAGGCCTCAAAAGGGGAAACTCCAATGCTAGAGTGTGTGGAGTTATTATATGCAAACTCAGCCAAGTGAAGCCACGTATCCCAACTGTGTTGTACATCATGGCAAAAGTGTCTCAAGTATGTCTCAAGCCATTTGTTCACTCTCTCAGTTTGGCCATCAATCCGAGGGTGGTATGCAGTGGATGGAGCAAGCTTGGTCCCCATGGAGGTGAAAACTGTCTACCAGAAGTTGCTCATAAACTTTGCATCCCGATCATGTACTATGACTTGTGGTAAGCCATGCAACTTGAAGACATTTTCCATGAATTGAGTGGCCACCTGAGAGGCAATATATTGGACCTTAGTGGGGATAAAGTGGGCAGCTTTGGTGAGACGATCAACTACACATAGATACTGTTCCACCCTTTCTTAGTCACGGGAAGGCCGGTGATAAAGTCCATTGTGATGTGAGTCCATTTCTGTCAGGGATGGGGAGAGGCTGCAACAGGCCAACGGGCCTGAGCGTACTATCCTTGTTCTATTGGCACGAAACACATTTGGTCACAAAGTCCTTGACGTCCCTCCATAAGCCTTTCCAATGAAAGCTCTTGGCAATCCTGTCATATGTTTTGAAAACACCCAAGTGACCTGCAGTGGGGCAAGAATGCATTTCTTCCATAATCTTCTACGTGAAGGGGGAAGTGTGTGGGATGACAATCTTGCCATGGGACCAAATAAGGCCATGCTTGAGCTGATATTGGGAGTTTTCAACCATAACCCCATGTTGTAATTTCTGAAATATGTGGCTGAAATGGTCATCTAACAAGTAAGCCTCCTGGAGCTCTTCAACCCAATCACTGTGTAATTCTGAGATGGATGACACTCTGCATTCCCACATTCGAAAGAGAGAATCAGCCACAATTTTATCCTTGCCCTACGTGTGTGAAATGTCAAAGTCATAGTTTTGTAAGGTTGCCACCCATCGCCTTTGCTTAGGAGTCAAAGTAGACTGAGTCAAGAAGTATTGGAGGACTCGGTGATCGCTTTTCACTTGGAAGCAGCTGCCATACAAATAGTGGTGCCATTTCTTGATGGCATGGAGGATGGCCAACATCTCTTGGTCATATACATTCATTTGCGTCTCATTCTCATCAAGCTTGCAACTTTCAAATGCAAGCACACCATGATCTTGCAACAATACTGCACCAATACCCCGGCCACTAGCATCACAATGAATGGTAAAGAGCTTAAAGAAGTCGGGGCAAACAAGGATGGGGACTGAAGTAAGCACGTCCTTTAACTATTTGAAGCTATAATCTGCAGTGGCATCCCAAAAGAATGACTCTTTTTTTAAGCAATCAGTCAAAGGTGCTACAATGGTGGCATAGTGCTTAATAAAGCGTTTGTAGAATGAAGAGAGACCAAGAAAGCCACGCAAGGAGGTGGTGGTGGAAGGAGTGGGCCAATCCTTAACACATTGCACCTTTTTGGGGTCAGCCTATATACCATTTTTTCTCACAATGTGTCCCAAGTACTCCACAGATGTTTGCATGAATATACATTTGCTCTCCTTAGCAAAGAGTCGATACTCTCTCAATATGTCAAACACCCTCCGAACGTGTGTCAAGTGCTCCATAGATGACTTGCTGTAAATGAGGATGTCATCAAAAAAAAAAGCACAAACTTGAACAAAAAGGGCTATAGGATTTTGTTCATGAGGCTTTGAAAGGTGGCAGGGGTGTTAGTCAACCCAAAAGGCATCACAAGAAAATGGTAAAGTCTACGATCTGTCCGGAAGGCCATTTTGACCTCATCTCCTACCTGCATACGAATCTGATGGTAGCCAAAGCGCAAGTCAATCTTAGTGAAAAAGCATGCCCCTTTTAACTTGTCCAGCAAATCATCAATCCGTGGAATGGGGTAGCGGTTCTTCACTGTAATCTTGTTCAAATCTCTGTAGTCAATACACATGCGAAAGGAGCCATCTTTCTTTTTGACTAAGAGGACAGGGGATGCATAGGGGGAAGAACTCGGTTCGATGAAACCCATCTCCAACAACTCCTTGATTTGCTTTGCAACCTCTTCACACTCACAATTAGAGAGTCTATAGGGGGGTTTGTTTACTGGCTTGGAATGGGGCTCTAGGTCAAGTGGGTGGTCCACTTGTCTCTTGGGAGGGAGGGAGGTAGGCATCTGAAATAAGTCATTGTATTCCTCAAGTAAGGCCTGCAAGGCAGAGTCATATGATACTGTGGAGGGATGATCAGAATTGTCCTTATTTAATTGCAAAATAAAGATCTGTGATTTCTTAAACTCCCGTTTGAGTTGCTTTGCTATAATGAGCTGAAAATCAGCATGGTCTCGAACTTCCTCTAGGTGGATAGGCTGTCCATGCATCATAAACTCCATGTAAAGCTGAGAGAAGTCCATAGCAATTTTTCCCAATTGTTTCAGTCAATCATAGCCCAAGTCAACATCAATGGGGCCCATATCTAGGGCAATCAGATCAACCAGTGCCACATAATTTTCAGCCAAGCATAAAGGAACTGCGGGACATACATGTGTGCTGATTTCTTCTTCTCCGTTTGCTACTTGGACCTTCAAGGGGTGGTGTAATGCCATAGGAATACATTTCAACCGATCAATGACTGATTTATTGACAAAACTGTGCGTGCTACCGCTTTATTGACAAAATTGTGCGTGCTTCCGCTATCCACAAGGATAAAAACATGCTTCCCATTGATACTGCCTTGAATGCGAAGGGTACTGGGGCTACGCGAACCTGTCCAAGCATCCAAGGAGATCGAGCAAAGGGAAGTGGGAGGTGGATGGGCTGTTAAATCAAGTATCTGTGAGGATGCACCGCTCGGGTCAAAGGGAAACCAATCCTCTAGGTCATAGAACTGCTCATGATCAACATCCTCCATGGGCTCAGTCTGGTCAATGGCCAGGTCATCCTCCTCATTGTGCCAATCTTCCATGACATACATGTTATGAACTTTGACCTTAGCTGGCTTGTAGGGGCATTTGGAGGCATGATCAGCAGTGTACTTATCTCCACATTTAAAGCATAGGCCCTTTTCTTTCCGTTCCTTGACAACATCTGAGGAGATGAACCGTTGACTACTGGATCCATGGGAGGGTGATGCAGTGGACTATTTATTTTCAGCATACCGATTTTCAGCCATAGAGCTCGATGCTGTCCCAAAAGTGCCCGTTTTTCTTTCAGCATGGAAGGAGGGGTAAGTGGGTACTTTGGGGTTGTTATTAGGCATAGAAGAGCCTCGAAAACCACCTCCGTATGGGGCTGATCGTGAAGGAATGCGGGGAGGTTCGACACCTTGCTGAAAATGCTCATTCTTATGGTACTTTCTTGCATATCTCTCAGCCAGTTCGATTGCATCAAATAGTGTAATGGGTTTTTGGGCCATGACATCAATTGATAGACTCGGTTCCAACCCATAGATGTACTTGTGCAATTTAGCATCGTCACTGATGCTTTCCATATACATGGTCAAGTTCATGAATTGATTGGTGTAGTCACGTACAGTGAGGTTATGTTGGTCAAGAGTGTACCATCTTCTTGCCAACCGTTCTTTTTCCACAAGGAACACAAAAACTTGGACCATATGCATTTTGAAATCTTCCCAATCAATGAACTGCTGATTCTCCCGATTGATATAGTGCCACCAAGTGTGGGCAAGGCCTTCGAAGTGGAGAGAAGCAAAAGGTATTTTTTGCTCATCAGTGCGGGGGTAGTTGTTGAAGTAGGACTCCAACTTGGATGTCCATTCTTCCAGGTCAGATAGTGAGGGAGATTGCCCATTATACTTTGTGAGAATGACCTTGTCACGCAAATCATAGGGGCCATGCTGCCCATGAAATCCTTGTTGTCCATGCATCTCATGGTGGCCATACATGCCCTGCTATCCATACATCCCTTGTGGTGCATTTATCCCATGTTGTCCATTATAGCCATGCTTTCCATGATTGCCAGGCTGGCCATTTGTACCATATTGTCCTTGATGGGGCTGATTCATATGTGGCGCATGGGGGCTCCTAGGTAGAGTGGGTGAAATTCGACCCAAGGTAGGGGAAGGCCTCAAGTGAATGTTGCCGGCATGGTGGACAGGGGAATTCAATAGGGGCTCATCATGCATGTGAGAGGGTTCCCCGATCTCATAAGTAGAAGGGGAAATTCCCTTAGTGCCAAGTATACCCTGTGGTCCATGCGACGGTTCCTGATGTGGAGGGCGTCTAGACTCATGTCTAGAGTCATTGGTCTTCTCTTGGGATGAAGCGGTCGCTAACTAAGCAACAAGAGTAGTGAGCTGTTCCAAGGTCTGTTGGGTCTTTGAGTTTGAGATGGCCATGTGCTCAATCGCTTCATCAAACTTAGACATCATCTGGCGGTGGTTGGTGACCATATCATTGTGGCGTTCCATATGATGGAGCTCATGTTGACAGAGGGTGTGATTAAGAAGGGTATGCGGGTCCATTTCAGGCATGTCCTCCTATATATCACCATGGTAATCTTGCATTGAGCTTGGTACCTCATTCATGGAGGTCCGGGAGTCTCTAATCTCCCTCTGGAGTTCCTCTTGGGCCTTGCTTTTGCCTTTCTGGCCAGCCATCTGGATGCAGTCCACAGGACCTGCTATCAGTAAAAAGGGCATAACTCTTAGTAGAAAACTCCGATTGTTGAGATTTTGGGCTCAAGTCGGAGGGGACGAGGGCCTCTTCGAGATGAGCTATTAACCTTTATGACATAAAATGATCATAATTTTCTGTAGGGGTTTTACAGTGGCTATCCTGGAGCGGTCTGCAACGTGTCCATAGTGACCCTAGTGCACAAAAATGGGCATAACTTTCACATCGTAACTCCGATTGGGGAGATTTTTGATTCAAACCAGAGGGGACAAAGCCCTCTTCGAGATGAGCTATAGGGTTTACCCACACATTTAGGAAATAATTTTATGAAATTGGATCTTTGTGACAGTCTTGCAGGACTGTGACCAAAAACACTGTCTATCCCTTAGTGCCAATGTCTGACATGGATAGAGCATAGACCAAGGGGCCTGATCTGACATCTCAATAGCATCTTGAGCATACTGAACATAATCCCGAGCATCATTGCATACCCATCAACTCTGCCATTCATACATAAGTACATTCACTGCCATACATCTCCATTGACTACATGTACCTCAAGTGGCATACATAGGTGTCATTGTGGGGTATTCAAGAGGGATCATTGGGGTAGGGAAGTGTGGTTTATGGAAGTACGTGCACCTCAAATAATTATTGGGCTCCGGATCATCGGGAGGTGGGCAAAGTCCCCCCCGAACCGCCGGGTTGTGCACCCCTTCAGGGTCTTAAGTGGTAAGGGAGGGTCACCTCTCTTTTGTCTTACCACCTCGCCTGGCATCAACATTTTTCCTTAGCCGAAGTATACATGGTATACATTTTTAATTAGCAATCAGCATGAGATGCATTGGAAAGAAGACATTGGGCCTTTTCATGAGATACAAGGAATGATGAGGGTTGGGGTAGGGGTTACCTTGGCAGTCCAGTGACTCACTGGTTGCTACTTACCCAATTTACAATGGCTAATATTCTTCAAAGATCATAAGACAAAGTAGGGGTTAATGTCAACCATTACAATGAAATCTCGAGAAGAGATATGAAGCTTGTATGCAATCTTGAATCTCTCCAACTATGGATTAAGCTCAGCAACTGGCTAAATTGAGAGATTAAGATTAGAGTGGCATACCTCTTTAATGCTTGCGATGACCGTTGAAAGCCCGAATCATCATGATGCCGCTAGCTCCATTGATGAAGTCCGGTTGTTGGTTGGGCATCATCCGTGAAAGAGTGCTTCAACCTTCGAGTGCTCTTGCTGATGAAGAAGGTTCCCAAGCTTATCCCCAAGCATGAGCTTCAAGAACGAGAAGCTTCAAGTGAAGCTTTCATGGCTACCCGCAAAGCTCCCATGCATGCTGAGCTCAATGGCTTACTCCGGGCAAGAGGAATCCTTCACGGGCTGAAGGGGTTGTGGGGTTGAGCTCTCCATGTCAAAAGAAGGTTTAGTTAGGAGAATCCATGACTGCCCCAAACTATTTCAAACAGTCCCAGCTGTTGTCCACCATGGGAGCTGATTCCCGGAAGCAAGGATGCCAAAGGGGAAAGACCAAGGAGCTAGAGCAATGCCCTGGAGTGGCAGGGAGGGGAGGGCAACAAGGGGGGAAGTGGCAGGAGGGCTGGGGGGAGCAGGAAAGCCAGTGCAAAATGCGCCGCAAATTGCGGGGCTATCCTATAGGCCTCCTGAGCAGCAAATCCCCCTAGTCCACCTCTTGATCAGGAGCTTGGGGGGTCAGGAAAGAGGTCCCGGGGCTGGTTGATGTCAGGGAGCACCTTCAGGTCAGGTTTCTTGGGGTTTTTTAGGACTGGCAGCTGGCAAGAGGAGAGAGAAAGAGGACTGAGGAAAAAAGTGACTGAGGTTTTGCCCTCCAACTCCTGGGACTCTAAACTTGGCCTAGAACCCTTAAAATTTGCATGAAAAGAAGTGACAACCTGCTATTTTAACCGTTTTATCTCCAGATATGTCTGAGTCTCCAGCCATAGCTCCTGCTTGCTCCAAAAGGCTAAAGTTAACTGCAGTCCTTCTTGTTGTACCTATACCTGTAAGCTAAGTAACTAGGGTTTTTGGGATTTGAAACGGGAGAAAAGGGAAAGAGGAAAAGGACCAAAGCCTGAAGCTATGATACCACTTGTAATGAAAGAAGCTGAGGGGAGAGAGAAAGAGAGCTGAGGAGAGAGAAAGGAAACAAGAAGAAGGAAGAAGACTAGAAGAGGAGAGAGAAAGAGAAAAGAGGAGAGAAATGAGAAAGAATCCAAGGAAGCTGGAGATGAAGGTGAAGAGTGTGATCTTGATAATAACTGGTTGCCCTAATCTGGGGCTCTTACACCTTAGATACCCTGATCAATGCGACGGGGTGTCTAAACCCTAGTCAGTGTGTATCCCCCTTGTTACAAGTGCGAGACTCGATATCAAGAAAATTATGTGCGATCACTTATATGATAGCTTGACGAGGAATTTTTTAAAACGCCTTAAGCTGGGATTCTTTTCTTGATATGAAGCTCTGTGGTAGGAATATTACACTAAAATAGTGGCAAATAGTCCTTTAGAAAAAAATCATTAATAATAGTTTGTGTTATTTGTATAGCATGTCCCCTTTGAGATAGATATCCAACACTTGAATAGCCTAATCCTTCAAGGCTCTAATCCACCATGGTTCTTATCTATAATTGAAATTTCCAATCTCATGGGGTTTTATCTCCACTGCACACTCATTATAGTACTAGTTCCTATATCACTGTAGAAATCCATATTCATGAATTTTGGAACCTCTCAATTCCAATATTTCCATTGTTGAAAAAGTAGGATCTAGATAACATATACACGGGTATTGCAAAACCGTAGTATAATGTGACCTATCATTGGAAAGTTCTTTGATAATGAAATCTATTGAGCTACTACACATAAAATTTGGAGTGTTGGTATTCACGTCATGATGATAATATTTTTTGATGAAGTCCAAAACATTTAGGAACTTTACAAATTCACCAATATAGTGTGATAGCAGCAAACCTTTCCACTCTCAATGACCTCTTGCACGAAGTCTCGATCAATGCACTAAGTGAACTTTGCTCTTGGTGAGAGACCATTGTCAAAGACCTAGGAATAGGCATAGTACTTGATCCCAACAACAAAACATTCATTTTTCTATAAAAAATGGCCTTTGCAAGTTGAAAATGACCTATTTTTAAGAAAAAAGGACCTAATAAAGCTTTGGTCTTCAATATTGTGAACAATCATTTTTTTATTTTTATTCCCTTGCACACATAGCCATTCTATGGGATAGGGATCTTGCTTATGTGTGGCTCAAATCATTCAAGATCTTTGTCTCATAAATGTGTATGAGTAATTTAATTTTATTTGGACAATTAAACCAATGAGTTGATAACTAAAGTAACGCAAAGTTAATCAATTAGAATGATCACACCTAGAACCTGGACTAGCTTGTCATTTAAGACTTACAATTAGTGGATCTTAAAAGTGCAAGTGACATTAAGATTGACTCTATAGTCTCAATTTGTGGATTTCCCCAGAGCTTGTACGATAGATTGATTGACTATGCTAACCTTGGCTTCTATACCGATGATTCCTCCTCTCTCCAAGTTCATCTCTTACAGCTCCCAGAGTTTGGGTTTGGACTTAGGCTTGGGACTATGATATCTAGATGCTTTGGTAATGTTGCACATGCTTGTGTTTTTTCTACTTCCACTCTATCTGTGTTCAAAAGGTCTCCAAAAAAACACATTTTCTTGTAGTAATATTCCCAATGCAATTGTCACATTTATTGAGACCAAGGTTGGAATGATACCCAAGCCTACTTCTTTGAATTGAAAGTATGAAAGCCTACAAGGATTGTAAGAGATACAATGATCGAACAAGTCAAGTGCACGAATGCCTCCCACTATCTCTTGCGCTTGAAGTTCTCAACTTGTGCTTCATTGATCTGCATCGCTTCCAAGTGATGTTTTAGATCATGATACTTAGTTACGATGATAGTGGTTTCTTTTTTTGTTTAAGAAAAGGCACTATGAAAGCGATTTCTACACTAGAAGCAACTCTGATTCCAAGTTTTCTACACATCTAGATCTCTTCTCTCCTCCTCATGTGGCTTTGGCATTGTCAAACGATGAAGAGATAGATCAAGAGAGAAGATGGTGATTGAAATGGTTAGCCTTCTTTTTAGTTATAGTTGGAGAGGAGATGGTATGTTTTAAAGAGAAGAAATCAGTTAGCCTATTTTCGTGGGCACTTAGTTGGCACATGCTTAGGCTAACCATATTTCAAATGTCTCTTCTAAGATGATTATTGTTTAGACACTTGAAAAGATGTCCGATGTTTCTCCTTAGATGCAATATTACTCGAAAGGTGTACTATCATGTTAGAATAAACCACATTTTTCATATGAAACCCACATTCTAACATATAAAAGTTTTGGATCGCAACTCCAACTCGTTAAAATCGATGCATCTTTTGCGTGCACATAGTTCTGGATAAGAACTCTAAAATCCGAAGCGTCAAACCGTTTGCAAGTTTCGATTTTTTGCAATTTATTTGGCATTAAGCCTCGGTTCTTGTGAGCGGTGCGACTCTCTCCCTCTCTCAAAATTGGGGGCAAGCGATTGCAAAGAGAAGAACCACTGGTGCATTACTTGATTGATGATCATACATGTCGACAATCATCAGCCTGGATGCATCATTAATTAAGCCCCGCCACAAACTATAGGACGTAACGTCCTGGGCGCAACTGAGTTAACCTGAGAAAGAAAAGAAGGGAAAGAAGCCTTATATATAGCATAGGCGCTGGGGCTGCCTGGACCATCAGCTGCGCCCCGGCAACTAGCTGTCGTCGTAGGTATTCAACGTATGCTGCACAAGCAGGGGAAAACAAGCTGTCGTGAGTCGGGCTGGTACTGATCATGATGCAGCACGATTCAGGTAAAAATCGAGTACTGGCCATGGAAGTCGACGTGAAATAAAAGTAGAGCTGTATCAAACAAAGGACAGCTGGAAGCAAGCACGATCTACATATAGTTTAGATATTACTTGCGGCAGTTCTGGGTGGTGCTGAAGGAGTAAGGGAAGGCGACACCGCAGGCGGCGGGGAGCGCGGTGACGGAAGAGGGCTTGGGCTTGAAGGACTTAGCGGCCGCAATCAAGCAGCTGCAGATCTGCTGGCGGGCTTGCTGGCTGTTGGCCATGCCATTCAACGCCTTCACTCCCTTGCAGCACGCCGACCCAGATGCTGGCTTCGCCCCCCCTTGGCTTAGAAAGCCCGCACAAGGTGCCAGGCCTTTCATCACCTGCATCAATATATATACATGCTCGACATTATATGTCATTCAGTGCACACAGAAGTATGCTTACCCATCCTGAGTTACGATTCCTATGAAACACAAGTTATAAATGTGATGCGAGTCGAATAGAGAAAATCACTGCTACAACATCCACGCGGATACTTTCGCGAGCCAGGACTCACATCGTTGCAAGATACTGCTTGCACTGTAGTCGTCCTGGTGTTTGCACCCATGATCATCATCAGCATCGCCACTACGAATCCGAGCAAGCGGATCAGACGCTGAGCAGCTGAATACTGCATGGTGCCTATTGGAGGGACACACACACCCTCACACACAAACACACACACACACACACTCTCTCTGTCTCTCTCTCTCAAAAGAGCGCGCTAGGTAGTAATCCTCTGTAGTCGAGCTGCCTGAGCCGAGTCTCACTTATATACTGACACTGCACCATAGAAACGATGTGAGAATGAGAAGATGAATGCCCCCTCCGACGCCGCGCCCTCACCGAAAAGTTTCCATGCCGTATTAGGCAAGGATCATCGGCGCGCTCAAGCCTCTCGTGGAGTTTTGGGTAATGGGGAGAGGAGAGAGAGAGAGAGAGTCTACACCCGCACAGCGCGCTCTTACTACCACTACTAACCGCCGGTCCGCCGCTCTAGCCTTGGAGTTGGAGAGAGAGAGAGAGAGAGAGAGAGAGAGTCTACGCACAACGCGCTCTAGCCTTTTGTGGAGAGAGAGAGATGTCAGGTTAACGCGCTTCCAACACAGCGCCATTTCTACCACTCGCGCCTAATCAACCGTGGTTTTGAACTCTTAGAACTTTCCTTTCTACAAGCTGATCTAATCACGAGGACCTCTATTGGATCCCTACAACAAGAGAATACTAAGCTTCTTCCTTTTAAAAAAAAGTGCACATATTTCTATTACTCTTTGTAAAAATTGCCGTCTAAGTGGAGGAGAAAAGAACTAACGATTCCGGGTGACGGCAAAGCCTGATTAAGGGGCAATTAATTCTTGCATCATTACTCAACACTCCTGTCCACATGTCCATACGGACACGTTTCGCCCTCTTCATGTGCATGCTGCATACAGTGTGGTCCATCGCGCAGACGATTCTGAGTCGAGCTCTGGATGAGGATGCACGCATAGAAGACAATCAGAACGTTTCAACAAAACCTATGTCAAAGGAGGGTGCCACCTCTGCACTAAATCATAAGAGGAAAAGAGAGGAGAGTCTAGCAGGGTTTTTGCATGCGGAAGCTGAAAACAATGGTTGCTCTGTGCAAGGTTGCCCAGGCCTTGAGGCAGCTGACAACAAACTTCCTAGCTCTAGTGAAGATTACAACCTTCAGCTGGAAGCCAACCCTCATAAGGTGTCAAAAATCTTGGCTGCAACTCTCCAACACAACATGGAAGAATAGGTCCTTAGGGTGGCCAAGGAGATCAATTTGGTTGGAGAGAAGGTATGTCAGAATGTTCTTCGATTCAACGCACGAGCGATGCTAGCTTTTTTCACTGGTAGGGTGCCAAAAGCAATGTATGTTGCCTCCTCTTCTCAAGGATGATGGATCAGTTGAGCAGATCTATTATGGTAGACACAGCTTTTTTGAAGTAGTGGTATTCAACAAAAAGGAAGCCGCTAAGAAGATTTTGCACAGGGAATTTATTTATGGTGGCTGGAACTTGTGTACACCATGCCTTGGCAACTAATTGAAGTAGGACGAGATTCGCTTAAGCACAAGTGTCCTATATGGGTGGAGATACATGAGTTACCTGTGTACCTTTGGAATTTCTTGCCCAACATTTCTAGGGGTTTGGGGAAAACGTTGTATGTGCCGCCACTTGCTAGCCCATTTCGCAATAGGGTGTGTCTTCTATGGAATACAGGCGAGACGCAGTGGAGCTGGATATGCCTTAGGTGGGTCAACTTAGGCTCAAATTGGTATGGACCCATTTTGCTGGTGCTTGTTTTGGATGTGGGCAGTGGGGTCACTACCTTAAGGAGTGCCCAAAATCAAATGCAAAATTTGTTGAAATTAGGCAAAGCTCGAAGGAAACCACACGGGAAGAAGTGGCAAAGACACCTCAAACTCGAGGAGGGAAGCCGGATGAGACATACGTTATTTTTGTGGAGAAAGTGGATGGATGGAAGGTGGGTAATAACAATAAAAGTAAAGGCCAAACAAGCAAAATACTAGAGCATCGAATAGACAATGCAGTCGACTACTCCTCCATGGTTAGAAATTTATGGAGCACAGTTGCTATACCTTGGTCTGATAGAAACAAGGGTGGCTCCTTCACATATCTTAATAGGGTTTCGTTGGAGCACATGGATCAGGAGTTCCTAGGTATGGATGCAAAGGTTTACTCAGCCTCTTGGGCAGGTGACAAGAAATGGTTTGGTCCTAATAACCAAGATCAACGGTTCATGGCCAAGACCAAGAGTGGGTTGGTTCCTAAGATTTCGGTTTCTAGTCGATGGGACAATGATGCTCAACCCACAAGAGATATTGATATTGGTATGGTAGGAGTACAGCTTAACAAAGCAACACATAATAAGAATGGGGGTGATTGACAGGGGGAAGATTGCTACAATAAATGCCAAAGGGCTTAATGGATGTGTGAAGTGTAGCCTATTTTGGGAATGGGTTTAGAGTTGGGGTTTGCATGTTGTGATGGTGCAAGAACACAAAATGCATAAATGGAGGAGCCTGTTTTTTTCTTATGGGTATTATCAATGCTATTTTGTTGGGACCAAAGATGGCGAGTTAGGATGCTTCATGGCCATCAAATCTAGCTGTAATCCTACATGCATTTACAACAACAATAGTGGACGAATCTTGTTAGTTGAAATGGACTGGGAGGATTCTAGAATATCCATTACTAATATTAATGGGTTTAATGACACTAGGCATAGGCTGGATCTCTGGACTGAGCTCACTACTCTCTCTCTTTCCCTAGGCTTTCTTGTTGGAGTTTTTAATGTAGTAATTGATCCGGTGATGCAACATCATCCTCATTAATGGTGGGAGAAGAAATGAAAGCATGGTGGGAGGCATGTAGTAAATTGAATTTGCTTGACATGAAGGAATTCTTGCAGGTATGGCATTGTCCTTTCACATATCATTCACTTAGTCACCAATCTTATTGGGCTAGATTGGATTGGTGGTACATGCTGGGAGGCAATGAATGACTCATTGCAGTGGTAAAATTGAAAACAGATTTCAACTGTTTGCTCTCTCATCATGTTCTGGTCCTTTTAGAACTCATGACCGTTCAACCATGCATTATGGAGGGGGAACATAAGAACTTTGTAATCAACAAGAGGCCTTTTTGTCAGCTTACTTTCAAGTACATGATGCAAGGCACCATTTCTAAATTGGCTAAGGACATTGAGGTTGATTGTCTGGACCCATGGAAGAATTTTTCCATGACTCTACAACATTGTACTTCTTTACAAGGAATTTGGCTTTGTGATGAAGAGTGAAACCTTGTAAAATGGGCTAGCACTATCTTTGAGGAGCTATCTCAGAGGGCAAGTCAGAATCTATTAGATGAGGCTGAAATTTCATTGCTGAACCTATCTCAACAGGTCAAACGTGCTACCCATGTATGGGAATTAGAGAAAATTTCCCTACTATTCAATAAGAGACTGGTCCTAGATTTAAGCTGCAATTTTGCAAGTTTTATTCAAAGCATAAGATTGAAGATATTTAGAGGAATCTTGACTATCTTGGAGTAGGAGAATGGTAATTGGATTTCTAATCAGAAGGAGATTGCACAACAATGCATATCCTAGTTTGAAGCTTTGTATAAAGGCCCAGATGTTGTTGATTGGGGTGCTATTGACCTAATGTTGAGGCATGTACAAACAACTATCACTCAAGAGGAAAATAATCAATTGATTGAGCCATTTGACCAAGTTGAACTCTATGCTTCTCTAAAGGGCATGGGTAGGAGGAAAATCCTAGGAGTAGATGGCATTACGGTGGAATGCATACCCTTTTATTGGAAAGGGTTGGGCCCATCAAACACCCAACTTGTTAATCACTACTGGGACAATGGTCATCTTCCTTCCTCTTGGACCAACAGCATGCTTTGCCTCATCCCCAAGCAAAAGCAATGCATGAAACTTACTCATTCGCTTGGCGGCCTATTGCTCTAATGAGCATGATTTACAAAATTTTCACAAATGCTCTTGCCAATAGGCTGAGCTTGATAGTCCAAAATGTGGTGCATCCATTTTAGTTTGGCTTTTCCAAAGGCAGATCCATTATTAACAATGTGATAAATGCCATTATGGACATTCATTGGGCAAAGATTTTTTGGTCAAAAAATTGTTTTCTTACAACTGGATGTGGAGAAGGCCTTTGACTGGATCCATTGGGAATATCTTAGACAGGTGCTGCTAAGGATAGGGTTTCACTTAAAAATTGCAAATCTTCCATATATGTTGGCTCAAAATTCAAAAGCCCAATTGGCAACTAATGGTAGGCTTCTGGAGCAGTTTGAGATTAGCGCGACATGAGGCAAGGATGTTCCATTAGCCCCGTTCTTTTTGCTTTGCCCACTCATCCATTCTTCATGGATTTCCTATTGGTGTGGACACTCAAGAAGCTTTGCGGGTAAATTGGGTTCTTGATAAGATGTGGGACAAGGTCAATAGATAGGCATATATTGCTTGGCCTCTTCATGTTAAATTAAAGATTCTGCAAACATTTCTTTTTCTAGCATTGCGTTTTTATATTCCCCTGTTGTCTTGGAACACTAATGCTCAAAGAAAATGGGACTCACTAATAGGATGGTTCTTATGGGGAAGGAATCATCATACCAGATATTTGGCTCCAAGCCATCATGGAGCAACTCAAAGGCGACTTCCAACAAGGTGGGCTTCAATTGATGGATGTTCAAGAGGAAATTCATTTACTTAGGGGTAAACTTCTGGTTAGAAGCTGGAAAAGGGACACACCCTAGGCATAGATACTCAGGGTGGCTTTTTAACATTTCATAATGCTCAGAGGATATGGAGTCTATATGCCCACTTTAGGGTCTGCTGGGAGTTTTTAGCACACTTCATCAATAGTGCCACCATCCAGGCTAGGATCATCAGCGATCTCAGTCTCTTTCCTGCCTTGGCACTCAATGACAAAAGCATCTCATCCTTGCTCACTACCAAGGCTCTACAAAAACTTAGACAATTACCCTCTTTCAATAACAAAATTAGCCTTTGTTGGGGCATCAGTCAAACGGCCAATGAGCTCTTTTAAATTTGGTCCATCAATTGGTCTCAAGATCTGCCACTTAAAGATCGTGTCTTCTTGTGGCGAGTGTTGGTGGGGGCTTTTCTCTCTAGTGAGAAGCTTGCCAAACATGGAACTTTGGAAGGCAAATGTAAATGTGGTGCCTTAGAATGAATTCATCACATTTTTCGGAATGGGTGCATTTCACAAATGGTCTGGACAGAAGCCCTTAAAAATTTCAATGTCAATGGCAATGAAGAACAGTTGAAAAAAATATATGTCTTGGGGCTCTGCGGTTCTCATGTTGGCAGTTGAAGCATCAAAGTCTTACATCACCTAGTATGTCAAATTTTAACCTTTTTGTGGGAAGCCTGAATTTGGTAGGTCTTTGCGGAAACTAGGGCATATAGCGAGTTGGATATTGTATATAAGAACTCTTGGTTTTGGGAGGTGGAAATGAAATTTAAGGGTAATAGGAAAGGTTGATAGATCTCTATGACCTTTGATATGATGTAAAGCCTTTATAAAAAATATCATTATCTTTTTGAGTAAAAAAAGAGAGAAGAAAAGTGTTAGGACAATATATCAAGTGTCAACAAAACACATATGCTAAGGGAGGGGCAAAACCCAGCAACCAACTTTCAAGATTAGCTAAAATGTGAAGAGAGACATTGAGATGAGGCTTGTTGACTCAGAAGCAAAGGTACTAGGGTATAATTTAAACACTAACTAGGAAAATCTTTGCTTGGAGTAGTTAAGGGGGAAAATAGGATAGAGAGGAAGACAAGGGTATTTCATAGGAATAATTGCAAGATACCATAGGTTAGATAAGTTTGTAGCTATAACTAGGCTAACTAATTTGAAGGATAAGAGATAAGCTGAGATGTGACATCTAGCTATTCGAGAAATCAGTATTTTCTAGCCACGTTGTTGGAGCAGTTGGGGTCGAAAGTCTACTGTGGGGGTAAGATATAGTAGGGTGAAGGGAGATTCAGGTAGAGCAGTAGATGAAAGAGAAGGCGTAAATTGAGGAAATAGAAGATTTAGAAGAAAACTGATAGAGGTGAAACATGTCAATTTATTTTAGCATCCTATCATACATGGAAGACATCAGCTGATAATCATAGCTCATAACCAAATACATCCAAATAAGGGTGGCAAGACACACTAAGACAATAGCTCAGCTCATACACAAGTACATAACATAATCCATGATCATAATCCATGATCCATGCTATTGCCATCCATTGACTGCTATAGGAATTCACCTCAAAATTACATGTAAACTTCAAACTATTAGTGGTAGAAGCTACTATAAACAAGACACATATCAAATGCTCCTGTCAAATCCTTGTCAAAGCTAAAGAAGCACTTTAGTCCTATCAATAACAATGTATTCCTACCCTCAATCAAAGGCTTCAAAATGCATACAAATCCAATCAAAAGCCTCTTTAATGAATGCCTAAGTTTACCTTGTTGATTAGGGAACATATCCAATACATATATTCACTTAGATCACTTGCAAGCTCTCCCAAATTGAGTGGATTGTGGGCTGCCCTATTTATGATAGTTTTGAATAGCCCAAAACAGCCCATAGACCAAGAAATTGAAAAAGGCATATACCATGTCCTGTGCTCAAACCAAGTGGACTTGTCGAACTAAGTAACATCCAAGCAAAATGAACTTAAAGAGTCACTACTTTATGTCCTGGAACTTGTCTTGAAGCTCTTGTAGACCGAGTATGCAAACCTAGTACATGATCCACATCATCTCCATTTTTCACACTGTAAACATAAAATCCCATGACATCCACCCCCTCCTAACCTGCACATCCTCTAACATGCACCAAAGTCTTACGGATTACATGTGTCATCATACTCCCTCTGAAGTTGTTTCTCTATGTCTTTTCCAACCTGCATCTATGCTTGCAAAACTTCACTATCAAACTACCCTTTTTATTTCAACATATCAATGATTGCATCATGAAATTTACGCTTCACAATTCCAAGAACTTCACCGAGTGTGAATTCCACTCTACTACCAAGTATGCATTCTTCTAAGACTTTTTAAAGGTTTGTAGCAGTCTTAAGATCATTTGATTGCAGCTTATAACCGGGCTGCTTGCCCCTTTTCTTCTCTTCTTGTTTCTTCTCCTAAGTTGCATCCTCCATAACATGTTCAGGTATGGCTTTTTCAACCTCTTTCTACTACTTCGTTTTACTTTGTGTTATGCATTTAGAAGGACCTGAAGAGGAAGGACCAACAGTGTCCTCTTCTCTTCTTCTCTTTTCTTCCACAAGAGCTTCTTGATTATGAACTTTAGTCAAATAAGCATAGGATGAAAATGTATCCATTCGTGCACTCCATCATGTTGTCCCTCGTATACTCTAATTTGCATCAACCAATTCAGCCTTTGTTGTTTTGCCCTTTCCATGCAATCCAATGCTTGCATCCAAATGCAAGATTTTGCTTCAGTCATGCATCCTTTATGAGCTTCATCAACCCTTTCAATTCTCAAACCATATGTAGCTACATCTATGGCTACAAATGTTGTCCTTGCGGCCATCTCTTCCAACCTCTTCTGCATACCACCATTTCCAAATTTTGGCTCTATTGGAAGACTAGTTTCTGTTGCATGTATTTTTCCATATTTCCAAAAGACTAACTTTTTCGCTTCCGCTTCACAGTAGGCTATACATACTCGCTTATCATGCTATAAACTATCGCATCAAATGCATATTCTCTTGTATCCCTCTCTATACGGCCTTTGGATTGTTGCCCGCCGACTCTTCTCTTCTACCTTGACATCCAATTTTTCAACCTTTGCATTGATTTCAATAAAATTCAATATGAAATCACATTTGCTCTTGATTAATTCATCCACAGAATCACCTTTAAGTGCTGGGCCAACAGGTATAGTCGATTGTTCCACCATAAATATATGTGCTTTGGCTGCAATTTCAAACCCCCTTCTGAGTACTAGTAGGTGTGGTGCCTGTACCCCATCCTAATTTCATCAGTCCAATCTTATTTGAGCCTCGTTTCAGAATAGGCATCTTCTAAACGATCAGCCAGCTTCTCTTACAAGATAGAATTTGCAACCTTCATAAACAAATCAAAATTTTGGCTCTCCAATGATTACTGCACATCGGCATGCAACTACACATACCAACTTTCAAATTCATGGAGCAAAGCTGTAGTAGTCAACCCTTTATTGGGATTTTCAATCTAGTCTATAAATGTCTTTTTAGTTACCAAACTTGCATCTTCCAAGAAAAACTCTTAGCTTTCTTAAAAGCTTCCCAATCATCATCTCTTCTATGTAACTCATTAATTCGATCATGCAATGCATGCACGGCCGAATGGGAGAAATATTGACTCCATGCATACTGCGGTACCCCATGAAACAACATATTTTCTTCACACAACCGGATGAAGACCGAAATATTTTGATCCTTAAGCTTTCCCACAGCCTGCAATGCATTCACAGCTAAGGAATCAATTCTTTTTGCTTCTTGCCAAGTTTGCATATGCTGTTGTAACAATAAATGCTAATGTTGTTGTTGCTACAACAAAGCAAATCATCTGTTGTAAAGCATCACCACCACTTGAACTTACAGAATCCCCAGTCGAGTAGGAAGTGAAGAATGATTAGTTTATAAAAACCACTTTCAATTTAGAAAAGTCACCAAAAAACACTGGGTAAAAAACTATTAGACACTTTGGCAGCACACATCTTTTCACACCTGCTATCGACTTTCACGTCGGGTTCACCACTTTCAAAGCAATTGGGGTTGAAGTCTACCATAGGGGTAAGAGACAGTAGGGTGAAGGGAGATTCGGGGAGAGTAGTAGATGAAAGAGGAGGGGTTTGAGGAATAGAAGATATAGAAGAAAACAGATAGAGATGGAACATGTCAATTTATTTTAGCATCCTATCATACATGGAAGACATCAACTCATAATCATAGCTCATAACCAAATACATCCACATAAGGGTGGGTGGAAGCCCAAGACACACTGAGACAATAGCCCAACTCATAAAAAAATACATAACATAATCCATGATCATAATCCATGATCCACACTATTAGCATCCATTGACAGCTATAGGTATTCACCTCAAAATTACATGTAAACTTCAAACTAGTAGTGGTAGAAGCCACTACAACCAAGAAAAATATCAAATGCTTCTATCAAATCCATGTCAAAGCTAAAGAAACACTTCAGCCCTGTCAATAACAATGTATTCCAACCCTCAATCAAAGGCTTCAAAATCATACAAATCCAATCAAAATCCTCTTTAATGAATGCCCAAGGTTTCACTACTAATTAGAGACCATATCCAATACATATATTCACTTAGATCACTTGCAAGCTCTCCCAAATTGAGTGAAATATGGGATGCCCTGTTTATGATAGTTTTGAATAGTCCAAAACAGCCCATAGACTAAGAAAAATCACACCTTTGACTGTCCCAAGTGGTACACTGGATCCCAGCAGCAAGAATCAAGCTCTTGGCATCAAGAAAAGCCTTGAGAATGAAGATGAAGCAAGAAGAGACCTTGCTGGTCATCCACGTTCTTTCTTGTTTAGGATAGCACCATAGCTCTCTTCCTCTCTCCCCAAAATGCATGTCAAAGACACACTTTACCTTCCTCCCATTAATCTTGTCCGTTCCCCCTTAAGGGATCGGTTGTGCCAGCACTCTCCCTGCAGCCCATGCCCATGATTTGCAACACATTTCACATTGATGGCCATATTCTTCACCTACATAACTCTAAGTTGCATAAGGCATAACTAAGTTACCTAAGTCATTAACAAAGGCATATCCCATGCTCAAACCAAGTGGACTTGTCGAACTAAGTGACATCCAAGCAAAATGAACAGAGTTAGTGCTTTATGTCTTGTAACCTATCCTAGAGCTCCTGTAGACCAAGTATGCAGACTACATGATCCACAGCATTGTCAAGATTGTGGGAGAGAAGGAAGGAGTCTCACTTGTAGCTTTCTTGCTTGCACAATGGGGAAATACACACAAAAGTGGAGGCTGAAAACAGTTTTCCTCTTCTTAGTTGTGTAAGCCAAAAGAACTCTAGTACATAGAAATAGAAGAACCCTATATATGGGTCTCAAACAAAACTCAACTAACTAAGGTGGCATACTAACTGAGCCATGAACTAGAGTAGATAAGGATACCTGTCATCTAGCTATTATTCATGGGCGGTGTACCAACCGCATCTACAACTAACAAGTCGGTGACATAAATGCACAACGGTCACCCTGGCATATCACGAGTGGAGCTCGATATCTCAACACTTCCCCTCGAGCTCAATCCCAATTCTTGCACACCAAGCAGGTCTCTGAACTTGCGTAGCTTCTCTGCGCCCAATGCCTTCGTGAATATGTCAGCTACCTAATCCTTTGTGCTGACATAAACTAGATCAATAAGACCTAGTAAAACCCTC